>NW_019384522.1:736992-760307 GCF_000671375.1 Centruroides sculpturatus
GTGTCGCTTCGCGTTGAATTTTCGTCGATGTTAAGCCTAACGAAGACTATTGTATCGTTAAAAATTATTTTTTTATTTTGTACAAACAAAATAAATATATTGAAAAATATAAAAACAATAAAAAATTATACTTCAGAAGTTAATTTAGTATCAAAAACATAAAATATTTGAGAAGCCGAAGACACAGTCAAAGATTACAGCGCCACAGCACTGGCAAAAATTTAAATTTGTCGACTGGAATTCCTTTGGATAAACGACACTCTACTGTAATTATTATACTTAATTAATTAAATTTAATAATTATCATGCATAATATAATCTTAGATCATCATTCATATCATGTAACACCACAATGTGCCCATTCAATTCATTTCTGTTGTTCCCTTTCCATTATACAATGCATTATACATGCTGCAATAATATATTTTTTTTTCCTTTTCCAAGTTTAATACCAAATTCCCTGAGATTTCCATGGCTTTTCCCTAATCTGATAAATTCACTGACATTTTTAGATTCTCCAGGTTTCTAAGTCTGTTGGACTTAGAAACCTAAGTTGACCAGGTTTCTAAGTCTGTTGGACTTAGAAACCTGGTCAACTTAGAAATCCTGATCAACAAATTCTACAATGAACTGATCTAAATAATTCATTGCATAAAAGTAATTATTGGGCTTATTGTAAAAGCTGGAAAAAAATTTAGAATTTATGATTATCCTATTTTGTTATCTTAATAATCAATTATAAATTTTATTTTTTTTCATAATTTTTCATAAACACAAATTTTTCTCCAACTTTCCCAACAATCCCAAATCCCAATTTTGTAATTTCTATTTAAACTATTTTAAAATCCAATAAAGAAACAAATATTGATAAGAATATTCATGATGCACAGTTTTTCTTAATTTTAGAAGTGCTTAATTGCAGAAAATTCTAAATCATAAACACACATGTACCAGACTTTGAGGAAAGTAATAATGTCATCTAGTGATAAAAATGGGAATAAGGATGACTTGTGACTGAATGACATAACAGAAAATTAATACAGTAAAAGATAATCTTTTGCAATTTTAACAATTATTTAACAATACAGCCATAAGATATGAGATATTTTGATGCAAGATCCAAAGTATTTAAATCTAATGTTTAATACTTAGAATTGTAAAAAAAACAAACCTAAAACTTTTTGAAATTGTCAATCTCACAATTCTCATTTCATCTTTATTGGTCAACATTAGTGTCTCTTGGTAAAAGTATTTTGCTTCATTTCTATAGGCTAAAAATACAATAGCTAATTCCTCTGTTGTTGATATTGACAAATTGTTAACATTGCTCTAAGGCTGCTTTTTGTTAAGCCAATGGCTTTTGCCATAGAATCTGTCTGCATTAATGAAAATGAGGCTAAGAAAATTAACACGTAAGTCACTTTTAAGAAAATTATGAAACCCGGTTTAGTTATAAAAGGTGCACATTGCAAATATCCTTAATAATTCTCTTATTAGTTTCAGAAATTATTATGGAATTTGAATTTGATATATCCATGAATATCAAAATTAACACAATCTAAGACAAAATTCATGCAATATTACATTAATTCTGTGTTTTGATGTTTGACATTATAAAACTGCATATTTAAAACTCTGTAATTTATTACACACACATCTACATGTATCATAAAATTACTTAAATATTAATATTTTTTAGCATACTTTATACCATTTTCAAGCCACCATCAAGAAAATAAAACAAAATAATACTTGATTTAACATCAAATATTTTTTCCAACATCAAATAGAAATATTCTATTCAATTTTAAGATTAAATGTTTTTCTGATCTATTTCCTTTATGATAGCTGGCATCAAGCACATTAAAAAATATTAGCACTTAAGTAATTCTGTACTTTCTAGACTTCTATATACAGTATAATTAGTTATAGAATTTTTAAACTTATATGTGCAAATTGTAAACAGCATTTATGCTTTTTCAATTACTAAAATCATATTAGTATATCAAAATAACTAAAACTAAACAGGAACTGTCTATACATGTTAATTTGATAAGGCTTGATTAAGGCTTAATTGTTTTTTAATGGGAGTTTTTTATCAGATTTAATTAATTAATCATTCTAAAGTTGTAGTGCACGGATTTGACTTCGGTAAAGTTATTTAAAGCTGCTTTCTGATGTCAAAAACGACCTCCAATAGTTTTTAAATTTTTAAAATTAATATATTTTATTTTATATAAATTTAATTAATTAGGGGGGGTCGGAAATCGCAATAAAAATTTTAATTTTTTAAAAATATTAAAAAATATAGGCCTAGTTAGTATTCACCCACTTTAAACCCTTTGTCCTCCCGAGACGTCTATGAGAATGCCCTGGGAAATCCGACTCCAGCTGTTCTCAAGGTCATCCAGCTGTGTAAACAATGACTCATCCGTGTTAAATTTTGCAGAAAGGCGAGACAAAGGAACTTAAACTTCAAAGCTTTTTCTTCAAAACAGACTCATTTCTTTCGTTTTTTTTCAGTTTTAAGTATTTTTTATGCTTAATTACATTATAATTAAAAACAGGTGGTCGTTAAGAGGTTAATATTTAAAAATGTTAAAGCATTCTTAGAAATATAAGAATTAAAATTATATTTGCATGTGATTTCAATAAAAGTTACAACTTTATTTTCTCCAAACAAACAGAATAATTAAAATCAAACAAACAAACAAAAAAAAAAGAAAACAGTCTCCATTCATTTTTAATTATAAAGATTTAATGTATAATTACCAAAACACTCCAAAACTTAAAAAGTGTGAAATATTCTAGACAATACCTCCTTAACACCTCATTGAATACCATAGCATCTGAGCAGTCAATTAATCTAAGCACCAATGTTTATTTTTAAAAATGTCTGTTGTTATTAGTTTGCTCTGCATTATTTTAAATTACAGCATTTTATTACCTTTGATTATTCTTTTTTTAAATTTTTCAATTATTTACAATTGTTTAATCATTATGTAAAACTAATATTGTTTATATAAACAATTACTATCTAAGTTATTACACCAATGTAGAAAGTATTAGAAACAAAATAAAACATTGAGGTTGCACCTAATATAGACTTTCTAGCATTACATATGAATACATACAAAGTTAAAGTTTTGATAGCCCAAATTAACTAAAATTTAATTTTGATATAATTTAAAGATAAGAGTTAATAGTGAATGTTACCTGTTCAAATTTTTGTAATTTCTTTTCTTCTAATAGCAGATCATACAAAAACAAATCTTTCAATGTATCTAATAACAACAACAATAATAATGTTACTTAATAACAAACAAAAAATCAAATTGTTTTGTCAAATTTATTTGATCCAACTAAATTCTGAAAATTTTGGAATTAACAATATTACAGACTAAATTTTTGACATTTTGAAATTCTTTCTTATTAGATAATAATATTTTGTAATATATCCATTGTAAAGATTTTTAGATTTTACTACAAATATTATAGTGTTTTAAAGATTTTAAACTGTAAAATAGCTGATGCATTAAACAGAAAACATTTTGCTCCAAAAAGTTCAGGTGTTTTAGATAAATCATTGTATTATATAATAAATTATTGAAAGTATATAAAATATATACAGTAGACTCTCGCTACTCCAGTCATTCTTTGCACAGAGGAATGACAGATTACTGAGAGCATACAAACCTAAAGCCTGCCTGGACAATGAATGATGTGACCTATTACTCTTCGACACTGAATCTGTTTGGAGGCAGGCAAGCAAATAATATATAAACAATTACTATCTAAGTTATTACACCAATGTAGAAAGTATTAGAAACAAAATAAAACATTGAGGAAATGCAGTACTATACACAGAAATAAAACTCAAGTAAATAGAAAAATAGGATATGGGACAAACATTTTCAAGAAAATGGAAGTGCATAGGCAATTACACTGGAGGTTATGCCAGATAATTAAGTAGTTTCAACCTTGAAAACACATGACTGTTTGACAAGTGACATTTCACTAACACTTGTCAAAAATAAAGCTTGACAATTAGTTTCATTTGTGTGTTTGTCAATATTCGAAAGATGAGTGAACAAAACATGCATTTTTGACACATTATACTTTTTTATTTTAAAAAAGCAAAAAATGCAGTGCAATCCTGCAATAAAATATGTTAGGGGTACAATAAAGATGCCATGAAAGAACATGTGTGCTAGAAATGATATGTGAAATTTTGTTTCAAAGATTCTTCCATTCAATATATACCACAATCAGGTTGGCCAGTTGAGATCAACAATAATCAAGTAAAAGAATTAGTCAACAGTAATCCATGCCAAATGACAGAGGAGATTACAGATATTCTTCAAATATTGAAATCAAGCAAGCAAAGTCATCTGCATCAACTTTGTTATGTCAGCAAACTTGATGTTTGTGTTCCACATGAAATTAGTGGAGCCAATTGCATTATTCATATTTCCATCTGCAATTCACTCAAAAAACTTCAGGAAAGCAACTTATTTCTGAAGCAAATGGTGACAGAGGATGAAAAATGGATTATTTGCATTAACATCAAGTGCAAAAGATCTTAAGTAAGTGCAGTGAACCACTGAAAATCGTTTCACAAGCAGGACTTTATCCAAACAAAGTCATGCTTTTGATTTGGTGAGAATGGAAGGGTGTTTTGTTTTATGAGCTGCTTCTGAAAAATACAATGATCAATTGCAATGTATACTGTGACCAGCTGAAAAAATTAAACAAAGCAATTCAGAAGCATCCAGAATTAGTGAATTACAATGGCATTATCTTTCACCATAATAACACCCAACAACATGCAGTGTTGCAAACCCAGCAAAAATTGTTAGAGCTTGGTTGAGATGTTCTACCTCATCCTCAATATTCATATTACTTTGCCCCCTACCACTTGTTTCATGCCCTTCAAAGCATTTTAAGTAAACAATGCTTCATTTCTGATGACGACATAAACAACACTTGAAACAGTTTTCAAAAAAAAAAAAAAAAATTTTTGAAAGAGGAATTATGAAGCTGTCTGAAAAATGGCAAAAGGTACTGGATAAAAGCAGTCAATATATTATGAATAAAATTTTTATTTTCTATGAAAAAAATTGTCCTTTATTTTCATCTAAAAAAAATGCACAGACTTATTTGCCAACCCAATATAAAAGGATTTCTGTTCTAGTTTAATATTAAAGTAATGAAATTTTATTATTATTTAACAATTACTGAACAAAAAAATTTTAATTACAATTTCAATAATTCTAGTTTATAAATAAATTTTAATATATATTTATAGAAAATGAAATTTTTAATATTAACTTGTCTTACCCACAGCAATCAAACATTCCTTCTTGCCTTTAGCATTAACCATTAAAATAAGTGAGTCAATACTGGATAAGTTATGAACAGCTGAATCCTGTATTAATAATGTGTGAGCTGATACTTTATCTGCTATTGTTCCATTTTTCAAAACTGTTCGAATCCAACTATAATCACGCTTCATTGATTTTCCTTTTTAAAATTTTATTAAAAACATAATTTTAATTATTAATAATTAAATCACTATATTGCATAAAATAATAAAATTTAGATTTGTTATATCTATATAATCAATTATTTTAAAATTAGTTAAGCTATGATCAATTAATTTGATTGAAATACTTGATTATTACAACCTATATACATTAGTATATCTAGTGATTACACTTTGTACAGCTGTATCTTGTTTTAACACATTTTGCAACATGTTTATTATTTTCTGCATTTACCTTGCTCTTATGGAGATTTTCAAGGATTTTTTAATCTATTATTTTTACTTTTGCGTCATTTTTTAGGCCAACACTATTATACACTTAATAAATTATAACACAGATATGTTTTTAGGATTTTATATGCACTGGAAAGTGAGAAAAAAGGGCTGTACTTTGCTTTAAGAAATTGCTTTACAGCAGTAGTCTGAATCCTAATCCATTGCATTAGTGAATTATGCCTTTATAAACAAAAATATATACACTGAAAAAAAGCTGAGTATTATTCATGATCTTGTTGTATCTATAACTATTCATTCTTTAAAAAAAATGTTTTTGTTTCTTAACATTTTTTTGAAGTGAAAAAGTGCAAAAGATTTAAAAAAAGCATATTAATGATGTAATGATGTTAGCAACATAACAAGTGCAAAACTCAAAACAGTTATAAAGATTATAGAATTTCTGGGACTATACTGCATGACACCAAAATTGCCACTTGGCAATATTTTTAGTAAAATGGCCATAAAAATACCAATTCTGCTTATTTTGACATTCAGTGTGAAATTGAATCATGCTTAAAGAAAAGCAGCAGAATGTCAAGCTCCCATGTGCCATATGCTCATTGATATCATGTCAGAGTCAAATTTGGGATAGAAAAAAGGAAGTAACATAGAGAACCAAAGGCAGCTTTCATGAAAACTACAAGAATGGGGATATTTTTATCGATTGACAAAAAATTTGGGGTATTTTTTGGGAATGACATTTTTTCACTTTAGCCTTTTTTCAGTAGACTAAAGCATAAAAATTTTGATATGACAGGAAATGTGAAATACTGTTCAAGCAGTGTAATCAAATGTATTATTCATAATTTTTCATTAAAAAATTATTCAAAAATAATTCGTATTTCTAAGTGACAGCTTAACATGATACTTTTGCTTTCCAGATTCCAAACCTTAGATAAGGCTATCAGAATCTGCATTAATAAGTAAGTAAAACTTGTGGAAATAATTTGAAGTGAGAAAAAAGGATATATCATTGATATGCATGTCAATGATATATAACATCACCCATTAGTTTAGTTTTCACCTACTATATCTAGGCATGAATAATTTGACATTATTGTTAAATCTACTATAAAAAAATCTAGTATATGTTTTTATTTAAACAATATAAAACTGGCATATTTTTGTTTAACAATTTTAGTATCTTTAGTCTAAACACAACAATGTTAAAACAAACCACAAAAACCTAATTCTGCAAATCAAGAAAATATTTTTTTCCTAAAATTACCTTGACGATATATTGTAATATCCTTATGAAACAAATTTGTAGCAAAAGATTTCAACAGATCAATGTTTGTATCTTTCATTTCTTCAGTTGTAGATTTTGCAGATTCACTGTAAAACTAATTAAAAATATAATAATTAATTTCATTTTTATTTGAACTAATAAGAAAAAAAAAGCAAAAATTATTTCATGATTTTAATGAAATATTATTATATTAATTTAATATTTGATTTAATTTAAACAAAATATTTTTTTCAATCATGTTCCTATTATAGCAACATACAGTAGTTAAAAAAATATATAAATCTTAGTTCCACTTAAACTGATCTTTTGAAGCCATTCTTTTTATCTCTTGAATCTACTGTTTTTAAAAAAATTTTATTTCTTGATATAATATTCCAAAAAATTCATAAGAACATTCAAAACTTCCATATAAGAAAGTCCTTGGTAATTATAATAAAGTATAATGGAAGTTTTGAACATTAACTGTTCTTCTAATAATTAATCTTTTAAATATACAGTGAAATTTCCTTATTATGATCACTTTGGGACTTACAACTTTTGATAACAATGACTGACTGATAATATTAAATGGAGGATAAAAAATTTATTATTATTGAACTCAATTTATTACAAACAATTATAGTATGAAGGTGTACAATTTATATTTAACACATTACTTAGTACATTACACATTTATATATACTACATTTCTTATAAACAACTGTTTGTAACTCAATAAATCACAAAATTAAACTACAGAATTTACAGCAGAAAGGTTCATTCCCAAGGTACATCTCAAATAAAAATCTATATATAAAGACACTAGAATTTCATTTTAACAGATTGTGAAACAATGGATTTCTTGGAATAACAAATTTTTTTCCCCAGACCTGCCAAATCAATGTACTGTACCTGCCAATTTCACTTCTTTTTAGCAATTCTGTAACTCAGAATAACAAATTTTTTCCAGTCCCATCTATTGTAAACTTTGCATTTTTTCAATATTTAGTTAATATTTAGGTTTTTCCAGGAATTTGTATAGTTCAATAATGCACTTGTTACACCTGGGATATATGCTATTGAAGAATTGTATGAAGAGAGTCAGCAAGCTGATAAGATTGAGAAGAAGCCATCTGATAAACATTCTGATGCTGGTCCAAGTGTAGTGCCAAAATTTAGTGTCTTTCCAAGTCGGTCCACCAGTGCCAAGCAGTCTTCATTCCCTGAACACTGGGAGTTTGGGTTGGCCACTTACGGCCGATTGCAGAGACAGAGTTTACATTAAATGACGTTTACATTGGCTCTTACTTACTTCGCTATTACTCCCCTGTTTTAGGAGTCGTTCGGCCAATCGGATTATTTCTTCGTGACGTCAGAAATGGTCGTCAGCTATATTCCGAAAGCTTAAGGCCGTCAAAATCATTGTTCGACAATTAATGACAATCCTTTTCTATTTCGTTATTTAATTTCGTTGCCAATACGATTTAAAATATGAACAAATCCATATTTAGAAAATTTATACCGAATTCGAAATTCGTCTTCGGAATAGATTTTTAAGGAATTATTTCGACATCTTATTACTGTCGAAATGAATAATTTTAAATATTTTATTATTAATATTACATTTTTATATCTATAAACAGATTTCTGTAATTATTAAAATTGTCTCGTTTGTTTAACAGTACAACGACCCCGAAATGCATTAACGTTTNCGGCCGATTGCAGAGACAGAGTTTACATTAAACGACGTTTACATTGGCTCTTACTTACTTCGCTATTACTCCCCTGTTTTAGGAGTCGTTCGGCCAATCGGATTATTTCTTCGTGATGTCAGAAATGGTCGAGTGAGTCTAGAAAATAGGTCAAATAACTTGTTTCTAATCGCTGTCTACAAGACAGCGATTAGAAACAAGTTATTTGACTTATTTTCTAGACTCACTCGACCATTTCTGACGTCACGAAGAAATAATCCGATTGGCCGAACGACTCCTAAAACAGGGGAGTAATAGCGAAGTAAGTAAGAGCCAATGTAAACGTCGTTTAATGTAAACTCTGTCTCTGCAATCGGCCGTTAGAGTTTTCTGGGTTTTCTCCATGTCTGTAATGCCTAAATAGAAGCCAGTTTCCCTTAAAAAGACCTCCCAGAAGGCATCCCCCTAGGCAGATCGCCCAAGTGTTACATTGTCATAACTAAACAAACAAACAAACTTTCCAAGTCATACAGACCTTCTTGACAAGTTTCAGCACAAATAAATACTGTAGGCTGTACATGATATTGGTAATAATATATTCAATAGGCAGAAAAGTGTCAACAAACAAACAAAGATGGATGACTTTTGTAACAAATCATGAAGTCAATTAAACTGCTAATGAGCATGCATAATTTGTCTGTTTTTGTGCTTACAGTATATACAATTTCCATTAGATATGTCATAAACATGTATGACATAATATACAATCTTGTAACATAAGTGTTTTATAGAATAAAGAATAAGAGACTGAATAATTTCAAGTACTGGCAGTTCTTATATGTAGAGGTTAAAAATAGAAATTTTTTTGAATAATGGATATTTTCCTGGGTGTATGGAAAATCCATTGTTCGCAATATAACAAATTCTTAGAACAACAGATAATTTTTGGTAGACTGAGTAATCCATTAAAATGAGATTCCACTGTAATTTCTAAGAATTCTTGTCATGCCCTTATAACATGTTAAAGATAAAAGGTATATCTTGGTTTAAAATAAGTTTTAAAGAAAAGTTCCTTTAGAATGAATTTTCTCAAAATTCTTATCATTTGTTCTTAAAGGTAATTATGACAATTGATAATAATAGCTATTGCCTATTACATGTTAATACTTTGCCTATTACAATCAAAGTTTGATTGTAATAGGCAAAGTATTTTTAACTACATTTATATACAGTGTTTTCAGACTGATTGATTGTGATAACAATAGCTGATTGATAACATTATCTGCAATTAAAATCAATGTTTCCTCTATTTTTTTTGTAGATGAGCAGAACATATACTTCTCTGAGCAAAAAAAAATTTTGCTGAGCAGATTCTGAACAAAAAATTTTTCTGAGCATATAAAATCTTATTTTTTCCTATAAAAATTAAAATAATTAATTATAAAGTAGAGATTAAAATTCATTTTAAAACATACTTTTATACAAAATATTATCTTTTGTCAATGATTTAATGTATTTAATTGAAATATACGCAGCAATAATCATGTTGCAGACAGAGTGAGAAATAAGTAAACAACAATTCAAATTGGTGTGCATGCTCGCCTGCGCGGCACACAAATTCTTGTGCATGGCAACAATTTGAGCAGTGCACGGCCGTGCAGCTTAGAGGGAACATTGATTATAATAACCAGATTCCACTGTATTTTAAATTAAATAATTAGAGATGAATCAAGTATATACATCCAAACTGATTCAATCCTTAAAGATACAAAACAATATAACCTTACTTAAATCAGTAAAACAACAATATTTTAATAAACCAGCTAATGTTCTCAGCCATCTTCAACAGTCATCATCATGCTGTTATACAGGATCAAATGTTTCTAAAGATTAAAATGGTACTTGAAACATTGAATGTATAGGTAGTGAACAAATTTAAAATCCAAGCAATGTGTTATGATTGGTCATACTGTATTTTCGCAGGACGACCAGCATGCCGGTCTATCCGAAGATACCAGAAAATCAGATATTTCCACATGGTAAAAACTGGCATGCTGGCTTATCCTGGTGAATGCTGGCATGCCAATTTAAGTGAGGTTATAGATCCCTCTCTAAAGGGTGCATTTAAAAAAAAAAAACAAAGAAGTTATGTCACATAAAAACAAACAAGTTTTTATTCTAAAACCGTGAAACTGTCAGCTTTACATTAAAAACTATGATTATATGTTTAATTTCTTCATTTTGTCTTCTTTCTAACGACATAATTGGAATTCTGAAAGTGCTTTTTTTATGTTTATTTTATTGTAATTTGATTCAAAAACACAAAAATAAGCATCATAAATTTAAGAAACTCCTGTAAATTAGGGAGTATGTTTGACTGCCAAGGCTGCGGGTGACTTTTTTGTGTACTTTCCACTTGCACAAAAATTTAAGTCTAAACTATTTCTGATTAAAATGTAATTAATACAAGTTCAAATTAATATTATTTTAGTGAAAATTAATAATAATAAAAATGCAATGTTCACCTGTGAAGCGTAAAAGACCTCCTCTGACTCGAACTAGGACAGAGAAAAAACAGAATCAACCAACTACACCAAACTTCAAACTCATCATGGACTATGAAATACACTCAAAGAAAGATCTACAAGAAGAAGCAATAGAGTCAATGAATTATAACTCGAACTTACTTCAACAAAGTTCTCAGTGCTCTACAAGTGAGTCAACTAATATTAACTCAATACCACTAAATAACTCGGACAGCCAATTAGACACTACAACTGCAATTATATGGAATAAAATATCCACTTCAATAAATACTTCAAACAACAAACTGTTCAACCAAATGACATTTATAAAAGAAGACTTAGAACGAAGACTGTGGAATCGGAGTCAGAGTCATCAAAAAATCTGCCGACTCCGACTCCTTTTTACTTCCCAACTTGTTATGTATATACAACGGAAAAGTATTGAAATCGTGTCAAATTTGACCCTCCATGTTTCTTTTGCAAATCTACATGTATGGAGACCTCCCAAACCCCCAAAAAAGTCAATAAAAGAAGAAAAATTCACACGCATGTGTATGTTGGCGTCTAATTTGTTTAATTTCTTTATTTCCTGTTCTGAGACATTAAACAATATCTCAGAAATGAAACGTGGCACTGTAGCTGAAGTATAAAGAGGCATTAATACTATTAAATTTTGGTTCTTAATTAAAGGTCGACAGGGTGAAGACATAAAAGAGGTCATGTGTCATATGTCTTAATGAATATTTTACTCATTATTAGCATTCAAAATTTAAAAAATAAAAAGTAAAACTCATCTCTACCCTCAAAGTAAGCTTTTTTGTCATTTTATAATAGTACAGTAAAACCCGTTAAGATATTCTCGCCTACAATGTTAGAATGTGTATGGGGACATGATTTAGTTCAACCACTCTGACGCTTAATAACTAACTCCTGTGTTAAATCATCTGACTCCAATTCTAACCACTCTGACCACAGAAATTATTAGGCTTCAAACAGGGTGAACAAAATCATGCCCCCACACACAGTCTAACATCCATACATATAGAAAAAAAACTCGAATCTTTTGCATATCTCAAAATTTCAATGTGTCCTGAGTCCAAAAATGTAAAAATTTGGGAGGGGTCATTTTTTTGACCGAGCGTTACACTTTCCCTCTGTTATATATAACAGCCAGAAAAGTAAAAATTATCGAATACATATTTATATATTGACTGTGTCATTACTTAGAGCAGTCTTTTAGCTTTGGAATAAAAAGTTTCTATGTTCTATCTTTATTAGAACTCTATTTATTGAACCTTTTATTCTGAGGTCACATGAAGACATCAGAATTTCCGGGTCTCTTTCGGTAACAAGTCTGCCCCCAGTCAGAGTTGGAGTCGGATGGTAAGGAAAAGTCAGAGTTGGAGTCAGTAGATTTTTATGCGACTCCACAGCCCTGCTTAGAACTAATACATCAAAACTTATGAGAGACCAAGGAACAACAAATAAAAATGAAAGAAGAAATTATTAACTTAAAACAACAAGTTAATAAACTACAAAACGACAATGAACTTATGCAATTTAAAATGGACTCCCTAACTAATGATTATAACTATAAGAATATAATTTTATATAATTATCCAAACTCAAAATCCATTTCCAAGTTAGAAATTTACAACTTTATTACCAACAAAATAAAATAAAATAAAATAACTTACTGGAATATAAATACTTAAAAATACTGAACTGAAGAAGACTATTAAATATAGTCGAAAACGTTTTTATTTTTATTAAATACCAATTCAATATCTCGATCCAAAAGAATTGATATTAAAACTCAAAACTATAAACAAGCCAGGATACGCCACAGTATGGGATTTTAGATCATTATACCCCTCAATAAAAATACAACCTTGTTTTTGTGCACTAAGAGATTTCCTCATAGAAAAAGTAAATGATACTAATCTGCACCAAGATATACTGGAATTGGCCCATCTAGCCTGTTACAGTTTGGTATTCCAGTTCAAAGGAAACACATATGCATAAGAGAGAGGAGTACCCATGGAAATCCATTATCTAGGGACTTGTGCAAAATGGTAATTAGGGCATTAGAAACCAAAACACTACCACTCTTTCTCTCAAATATAATCATATATGGTAGGTATATAGATGACATTATAATTTTCTGGAAAACACCACCAGATCTAAGACAATTTAAGACAGCCATGAACAACAACCCTTATGGCCTTTATTTGGAATTAGAGCAGCATAGTGAAGAAAAAATCCACTTCTTGGATATAGAAATTGAAATTAAAGGAAGAACAATACAAACAAAAGTTTATAGAAAACCCACAACTATACCATCGTACATACCCATCAATTCCTGTGACCCGTACTCTTACAAAATAGCGGCATTCAGGACTTTGGTAGAAAGGGCCTATTCCCACTCTTCCACAACCTACGCTCTACAACAAGAATTAGCGTATATTAGAGATGTCGCTAAAGACCACGGTTATGGCAACATAATAAACAAATTATGTAATCAGCACCTTCACATAAACAGTAAAACAGATGAAGAAAAGACATCAGGAGCAGTTGATAAAGAACATATGGAAAGGGTCCCAGTAACGTACAACCCACAAATGAAAACGATATATAATTCAATTGCAAAGAAAAAAGGAATTAGAATTACATACAGAAGAAACCCTTCCATATATAATTTATTAAGAAACGGAAAAGACGCCCATAACCCGAACAGGCTACCGGGAATATACACCATTCCCTTAATGGACGATAGATGGCAAAGGCAACTAATTTACATAGGGTCCACTAAACGTTTGTTAGCTACTAGAATAAAGGAACATAAAGCAGACATCACCCACAACAAATATACGACAGCATTGTCGACATATGCAACAAACCCAGACATAACCCCGATTTTTAATGAGGCACGGGTCATCCACACCACTCGTCATCATGAACATCTAAGAACTTTGGAAGCGATGGAAATTTACAAAGCAGATCGCAAACTAACCTGCATCAATCTTAAAGAAGAAATGAATCTCTCAACAGCGTGGCAGTATTTATTGGATGATGAATTGTAATTTATTATACGATACTCCAGATTATTATGGGATGCGCACATCGTATATCCACTAGTTAAAATTATTTTTAGAAACGGCACGTGATTATAAAATACGCGAGATTATTATAAGATGCGCACAACATATCTCCACGAATATAAATTATAAAGAAATTATAATTCGGAAAGGCACGTGATTACCTTCCTTATTTGAACTTCTAGTAACAGAGCACGTTCTTATTTAAAAATATTCGATTTAAGAATCCAGTATAATAAATTTGGCCTGAAGAAGAGCCCAGAAGAGGCATCAAAAGCATTTGCGAATATTAGTTTGGAATTTTCACACCGGATATTGGTTAAAGAGTACACATATTTGTTGTATATGACCCGGTGTGGGAGAAATCCTTAATTTATAGATCTACAATTTTTTCAAATTCCATCCCAATTAGTATAAGAAACACTTTAATTAATACAAATTAAATTTATTAGAATTATATAAGTATACATATATTATCTAGTCTAAATTAGATGATATAAATTCAACACTTACTTTATATTCAAACCATTTAGATCCAGGTTTTATTAATAATGAATTCTGCAGTGTCTCATCAGTTAAAATATTTGATTCAACATCAGAAACAGTACTGCTAATCTCATTATCTTGAATCATTATTTTTCTCTTCTGTTTTGTTTTAATTTTATTAATTTTTTCAATATTTTTTTCTTCTGTTGGATTTTTAATTTTTATGGATTTTTTCCTTTTAATTTTCTTTGGTACTTTTGATGATTTGACTTTCTCCATTTCATTACTAATAGGAAAAAATATTTCATTTTAACCATTTTAATAAGTCATTTTAATTTGAATCCATTTTTATTTCAAATTACAGTCAAACCTCAGTTTTCAAATTTAATTCATTTCTAAAAATTGTTTGAAAACTGATTTGTTCTAAACCCGAAACAATATAAAATTGACTAATACATTCCTAACCCCCAAAACAAAGCCACCCCTTTTTTAACCTTTTTTTAGCTATATTTCATGCATAAAAATGCAATATAATATTATCTATATCTCTATCTATTCTAAATATATATATACAGTAATACCCCGAACTTACGCGATAGGTGGGGCCGAGCAGTAACCGCGTAAGTCGAATTCGCATAAGTTGGGGTATAATTTCGCATATAAATACATACAAATAATTTTTAATTGGGGCCGGAGACTAAAGAAAACAATAATTTAGAAAAAAATGTTTAATAAAATCTTAGATAATTCATATGTATAACAAATTATACCTATATTATTTTACAATTTTTCACATTTACTTGATTATTACGCCATAATTTTAACATTGTTTCCATCTCAGCGATAATACTGTGACGTTTACGAATGATGCTTGAATTTAAAGATTGAGCATTTTTCACAGCTTCGAGAATTTTTTCTTTGCCTTTTATAATTGTTCTGACCGACAATTCCGGTAGATCAAACTTCTTTGCCAATTCACAAATTTTCATTTTTGTATCGAAGTCTTTAATAATGGGTACGTTCGTAAAGTCAAACGAGTTAAACGCGTTAGTAACGAATCGTTCGAAAAGTCTAACGAAATAGGAATAACGATGACGTCATTCTCGTTTAACTCGTTCGACTTTACGAACATACCCAATGTTAACTTTACATTCCAAAGATAAAGTTTTTCTTTTCTTGTTTGATGCAGAAGAATTAGTTCTACTTCGTTTGGATGACATAGTAGAGTCTCTCAAGTCGCCATAGATATAACAAACACAGAAATAAATAACACAAAATAAATTGTAGCTATGTGTCGATTCCGTGCGACACATCCAAACATGTAAGCTGAACAATAGTGTGGGGGAGTGAGTAATCAAGGGTTGCGTGGCGCTCAAACAAAAGACGAATCAACGAGATTTGAAAATCGTGTAACTCCGGGTTCGCGTAAGTCAGGGTAGCATAAGTCGAGGTATTACTGTATATATTATAAGCAAAATGTCCCATCACCACCAACTGAAACTAAAACCAATACTTTACAAAGTGCTATAAATAGTCAACTATGACTACCTGGATGAAATATAACCAAATCAATCAAAATGACAACAAGTACTTTATCCAAACTTTCCAAAATATTGTTTTAATTGATTTGATTTTAATTTTAATTAACTAATTAATTTAGATTTTACTTTAATTTTATTATTAGTTTTGATGTCAAATCTGGAGTTTAAATTATTATTTTATTATTTTTAGTTTTAACTAATTGGCTATCTAGTATTATTAAGTATCAAATATTAATATTATAATAGATAATATATTAATAAGTTTTTGTTATTTAATTTGACTTAAGCACCTTTAAATTCTTGAATGCCATTTTTATAAAGTAAATGTCAATTAATGCAATTTTTATTAATTAATTTTATTTAGATTCAACTGCGATGCCTACCAAAAAAAACAAATAGTATTTTTCCTGCATGTGCATTGAAACCTGATTTAAATAGCTATGTCATCAATGATTTAGGACTACAGCACTACTAACTTCAGAATTGGTAGTCCTGTTGGTGATTGGTCAGGCCATCAACTTTCTTTCACATAGGAAGTATAGGGAGTTGACCATCAGTGTATCTCTAATCTGTGGCTGGTTCTTGCCAAGTAGCTTGTTCAGCAACAGATTTATCACATGGCAAATGGGGGCAAATACGAGTTTAAAATTTTGTTCATGAACTGAATTGTTTGAAAAGTGAGGCATTCAAAACCTGAGATTTGATTGTAATTTGTATATTAGCAATTTCTTATTAATTAACTACTAGGTTTTAATCTAGAATTTTTGCAGATATCTCATAATATAATAATTATTGCAAACAATTATAAACTGCTTTTAAAATAATTTAATCTTCAGATCATTTCTGTTTTTAATTTCCTTATTTTAATTTTCTGTAGTTCTTTCAACATTAACCTTTTGATTTAAAATTTAATTAATTTTTAAAATTTCTTTAAATAAAGAAATAATTTCAATTGAAATAAAAAAACTTTTCTGTTTTGTTACAGATTACATTAGTACAAAGATCTTACATATAAAGAAATATAGTCAACTCAATCGCAAAACTGAAACCGTAGTACACAGGGTTTAAGCTGTCGCTAGTTTTTTCGCTAAGATACCACAAGAGTTTGGATTTAGTGCAACTTGGCACATTTCTTGCACATTTTGCTAAAAACCTAATGTTTTCCAAGTGGTTAACACATCTTAAAATTGTTAGTTTTTAAGATGTTTTAACTAGTGATGGGAAAATACCAAAATTTCTCTCAATTCTGATTCTTTTGAATACTTTCTAAAGTTTATTTCAGTTTAAAAAAAATAAACAATTTACACTGCAAGAACAGTACTTTCATTAATTAATAAACATTGAGCTTAAGAATGGAAAATGATTGGAAAATCCAGAATCAATCTTTCAAAAAAAAAAAACCAAAAATTCTTCATTTATATGTACACATGCTTTTATTGTGTAGTAGAAAATAAATTTGTAATCTTATTGCAGATACATTTAATATTGCAACACTACTACTAAACAAATTACAGCTAATTTCCTTTTACTTGAAAAAAAAAACTATCCCATTGTGTCATCTAAGGTTGTCTTCTTTGAAAACTGTTTCGTTGGCCAACACAATGACTGGGGGAGGGTAATGAGAAGATGCACTTCTTTTTTAATGCTTCTCACAATCAGCATGCCTCGTAAGTGCATTATTCCGTCATACTTAACACTAAATGAGGTTTGGCAAATGATGCAATGAGTTGAATGAATATCATCATCACCACGAATTAACCAAGTTTTGAATTCATTCACTCAAGCCATATTTTCCTAAATTTACAATTACATGTACTTATTCAAGGAAAAAAGAATGAAATGAATGCCTAGACTGATTCATCTTAAAAAATCAACTTTTAAAACTCAAAACAACAGTAAATTTAGTGCGAAAAATTATTTTTACTTAAAATTGCATGAAACACATTTGAAAATTTAACATATTACATCATCTTTTAAGAATTATAACAAAAACTTTAATTGTTAGTTATAACGAGAAAGTCGTTTTATCATTACAAAACGCTTCTGTATAGGCTGAAACTAATTTAGCCTAAACAACACCTTATATACTTTTTACAGCAACACTTTAATTTCTATAAAATAATGTTTTTGACCCTTTTCACAGGTCTGCATCAGGTTTAACAAAAAGATTTGAACTGTCTTCTTAAACAGTGCAAATCTTCTTGTTAAACTTGATGCAGACCTGTGAAAAAGGTCGAAAATATTTGTTTAAACAAATGAAAGTGTTGCTGAAAAAGTACTTAAGGAGTTGTTCAAGTGTTTTATCATTATAAGTGAACATACTAAATATTAAAAATAATTTTATCTAATATTTTTTCAATTAAAATACAATTTAGTTTATATTTTAAACTGTTTTGCAAAAACAAATATTTTTGTTGACTGCTGGCCTCGATTAAAATTGCCAGCCAAACCTATCCAATACCGGTCAGGTGGCAACCCTAATGTCACCCTATATATCCTAAAATTGGAAGTACCAATCAAGTGCAATGCAATCTCTCGTGCTGACTGCACAAAAGAGAAGTCCACTTTGACAGACATCACGTCATGTATGGACATTATGTCTTCTCTGCTTTGTAGACATGAAAGTTTCCAATAAACAAATACTTGATTGTGTTTTTGTGAATACTTAATTGTGTCAGAAATTTTGCTTTTAAAATTACAATATTAATATTGTAATTTTTAAAAAATTTCTGATGGAGTGGGATTTGTTTAAAAGTTTTGTTGCTTCAGATGTAAGGATATGTCATAGGCTAAAGTTTATAAAATAATAGTTGTAAATGACCTCTCAGATTACTCTCATATATCAACAGTTATTGAATTTGTTCTTTCACACCCAGTCAAAGGTTTCTGTAAGATGACATTAACAAAAACTCCAATTGGATACTGTCTTGATGTAAAATATGTCTTATTGTTAAACATCTTCATAAATGATCCCCAATATGGGAATTTGATTTTCAATCAGCATTTGTTGCCTGGTGTGAATCAAAACCAAGAAGAATTGTTCAATTATGTATGATACTTGTGGATTGTAACAATAGATTTATAGTTATATTGGTAGTGCAGTATACTGTAATAATGTACAGTATCAAAGAATAAACAAATATTTATTTAATAATTGGGCTGCTATTTAAAAAAATTGTAGACCTGTAAATTCCCACTGTCATCCATTCATTTGTCCGTCTTTCCTTAATCTCAAGAACAGAGTTAGATAAAATCCAAGACCAGGTATGGAAACCTTAGTAGCAGGAGGCCCTGATTAACTATACACAAACTTCTGATACAAACTGAAATTTGTTATTTCAATTCAAAACTTTACCTCTGAAAGCAGTTAACAGATGACTGGCACGACTTTATTGTTAAAGGAAAAGTATAATGTATAGGGGCAAGACACTACAGTACTAATTTGAGGTGGAGAGCATATATTATAAACTAAATAAATTAAAAATATGATTAAAAATTGCAGCCTGACATGACTTTGTGACGATGTCACAATAAATAATTGCTGGTTTATTGTGTATTGTTCTGAGCAGCCTCATGAATGAGAAATGTTAGCTACAGTTTCTAAAATTTTGCTACAACTTTTTAGTAAAATTAGCTAAAACACTACAGAAAATTTTTTTTCAGCTTAAACCCTGCTTATGCTCACAAATACTATTGTGAACTAATTATAATTTATGAGGAAACTAGATAAAACACACAAGAAGCAAGCACATAGATTCCACAAACATTTTCTAGCTTCATCAAGAGCAAGACATTTTGAAACACACTACAACAAAATAAAGTTACAGTAACTGTATTTTTATATTAATTTATGCAATGTTGATTTTTATTTTTTACAGTTAGAGATTCTTTAAATGTTATGCTAAATCTTACAATGATTTCCTTTCACTATCCATGTGCTCAAGAGAGAAAGAAAAAATATATGTATTGCCACAGAACTACCATGCAATTAAACACGAATCTTTTTTGAATGAATTAATTTATTTTACTCAAAATATTGCATGTACTTGTGCGATGTTGAACTAATGCATGTACTTGTGCGATGTTGGAAAGATCTCTTTTGCACCTGAATAAATATTAAAGTACAGTAGAGCATCGATTATCCAAATCAATTGGGGACAGGTGTTGTTCGGAAAATCGATTTTTTGGATAACCGATTATGTACGAAAAAATACATTAACCTATCCCATGTTGAAATTTGTTCAAATCCTGGCATATCCTTAAGTACATTCTCATGGTCATGCCAGTGCTGCCAGCTAAAACATGCACACCAACAAAAATAATATTGGAGTAGCCCAAGACATAGCCAAAGATTGCAGTGTCACAGCACTAGCGGAAATTTAAATTTGCCGACTGGAAAGCTTTCGATTAATTGATGTTTCAGTTGATCGGCATTTGGATAATTGATGCTCTACTGTACATTTTTTCCTTTGGTAAGAAACTAGAATGGTAGTATTTTGTAACAGTAACTAAGTGGATATTCAGCAGTCCTTCAGAATATCCACTTAGGAATATGTAAAATGCACGTGAAAGAACATTTTATTTTTGTGCAATGCCTGATCATACTTAGCCTATATGTTTAAATATGAAAGTGCTAAAGGATTTAAATCACTGAAGAAATGTATTAAAGGTCTTTGGTATATTGCATAGGCAGAGAGAAAGACTTCTAATGATTGAAAAAAAAAAAAAATTCTAATGTTTTAAGAATGTAAAACAGATTTACCAGTTGATTACAGTTCATATGCAAATACCTGAATGACAACTGACNTACTTTGGTTTGTTATTAAAACACTACGTATTATATTTTAAATCTTCGCTAAAGAGGTTTGCGAAGAATCTTTTCTTGATTTTACTCACCAATTCGGTGCTTGCAATTCTAGGATTTAAATTTATCTACGTAAAAAGAAGGATTGGGGAAAGGAAGTGAAAGAAACAAACTTTTGAACTTTAACGATACGGAAGCCGTTAATGTGCAGATTACCTAGATACTCTGCAAATTACCTAGGTAATTTGAGAAATTGAACAATTTCGCAGCTTTAACGGATCACCCTAGTTAATCTGCAGATTAGCTAGGTAATGTACACATTAACGGATTTCGAGCTTTAGCGGTAACATATACATATCTATTACTTATAGCAAATTTTTTGCTGTCGGATGTAAGGATATGTCATCAGCAAAAGTTTATAAAATGATAGTTGAAAATGACCTTCTCTCAGATTACTCCTCATATATCAACAGTTATTGAATTTGTTATTTCACACACAGTGCATAGTGTCGAGCGTGAAAGAAATTTCAGTGAGATGATATTACCAAAAACTTCAATTGAAACTGTCTTGATGTAAAAAATGTCAGCAACTTGTTAAATATCTCCATAAATGGCTCCCAAGATAGGAATTTGATTTTCATTCAGCATTTGTTGCCTGATGTGAATCAAAACCAAGAAGAATTGTTCAATAATGTATGATAGTTGTGGGTTGTAACAATAGATTTATGGTATATTGGTAGTGCAGTACACTGTAATAATGTACAGTATCTATGAGAATTTATACATATGTTTAAACAATAATGTATTGTGTATTGTTCTGGGTTGCCTCACAGATGAGAAATGTTAGCTACAGTTTCTAAAATTTTGCAACAACTTTTTTAGTAAAATTAGCTAAAATGCTACAGATAATTTTTTCCCAACTTTAACCCTGAGTAAGTAAGTAAGTAAGTAATCTTTATTGGCATAGAAGGCTTTCGCCTGTTACAAGGGCGTTTTATTTTGATGAAACGCATATTAACATCTCATATAATAATTTTTTAACAATATTAGTATTTACCATATACTAATCTATATAATTATATTAATATTTTGTCATAATTATTATTTAATTAGTTGTTTAACATAGTTATATATCATATAAATCNCCTCATCCTACCATTCAGAATTATTAGTTGGTTATTGTGAATAAAATCTAGAAGTATTTTTCCTCCTATGTTTAACACTTTATCTGTAGATAATCTGTTATTGACTAAGTTTTCAAATGTCTGACAAAATATGGTATCGGTAAGTTCGCCAATACGTGCATTTAGATCACCTCCTATTATCCACATTTGAGTGAGGTTGGACCATCTATTCAAAACTTTTTGCACTTCATTTAGAATTTGTTTCTTCTCCATAGAAGGTGGTATATATATTCCTATTACTCCCAAATATGTACAAGACCATCTCATTTTTATATTATTATCTAATTTTATTATAACAGCAATAGCATAATCTGTTATATATTGAAGAAATATTTCACCTAATTTTTTCTTTATCAATAACAGAATTCCACATGATGCACGTCCAAACTTATTTTTGCGTTAAGCATTACTAATTATTACGTTATTGTCTTTTTCTAGATATTTTATTTCCACTTCACTAAATTTTATAATCCAGGTTTCTAAAAATCCAATAATTTTGTTTGACTCCAGAAATTTTCTCATCGAGGTTTTGAATATTTTTCCTCTTAATCCTTGAATATTCCAAAAACTTATCATCACATTATTTTTTCTTTTTTTGGAATTTCGACCTTTTTCTCATTCAATTCATTATCTATAACTATCCACTTATCTCCATTCATTTTTCTATATTTGTTTTCCATATTTTTAGCCATTCTCCTTTTTTCCTGCATTGTTTTTAAATTTTGGTTTATTTTAACTGATCTTATATTATATTTGTCTCTAAAAAATGATTTAACTGAATTATTTCTCTATTATTCAAATCATAAGTGTACATTATATTATTTTTTAAAAAATAGTCATCTCTAATTTTTATCCTGTTGTCATTCGACTTCTCTAGTTTGATCGTTTTTAATAATAATTTTCTCCTAATCCTAGATCTATAACATAAGTCCGTTGA
>NW_019384522.1:762675-776617 GCF_000671375.1 Centruroides sculpturatus
CCTGGATGATAATTTTCTCGTTTCTTGCTTAATTTAACTTTTTGTTGCCTTTTGATTCGACATTATTCTCAAAACTGAAAGTGCCGCCATTATCGAAACTTGACAAATAAAAATTTTTTATAAAAAATAATTTTTGAAATTTTTAATTACATCGTTGTAAATTTAGACATAATAATGTAAATAAAGTTGATTTAAATGTTTAGTTTGCACTTTTATACATACGATATTAAATTAGATGAATTTTATAATAGATTCTTAAACAGACTTGATATTTTATGGGACTGAAATTATGACCCCGCAGATAACGACACTCGGTTATAATGTCAAAAAATTGCCGGTCCCAAGGATGACGTTATAAGCAGGTTAAACTGTATATCAAATTCCTACCTTAAGTAAGTATTCTGCAAAAATTCTATCATTATTTTCTACAGCTTATGTATGTGAACAGTTTTTTCTGCAATAAATTTAGTATCAAGTTAAAACACAAAATTAGCTATCAAATCACATCAAAACTAATTTTAAACTAGCAGTGACTAATCAACCAAATATTCCAGATATATTACATCCACATCAGTTCCAGATGTCAAATTAAATATACTTATGTTAATTTATAATCATGCATGAATAAATAATTGTAATTTATATACATTTTTTCTTTTTTCTCTTGTGTGTGGCCCATGTCAGTTAAAATGTGGCCCTTACTTAGAAAAAGGTTGATCCCTGCTATAAAGGAAGATCAACTCCACCAGTGTTGATTGTGTTCCAGTGATCATGAAAGCACATTTGAAAGACTTGAAAAGTTTTTCTTTTTCTGTATAAGTTTTTGATGTGTTGTATGTTTGTACAATCTTAAAATAATGTATTTCCTATACTATATATGAATATTATACTTGGCATATTATATTATATATTTATTAAACAAATTTGGACAAATTTTTAGATATTTTTTGTTATGTTCCTTAAACAATTTAAATATTGCTCATAAATTACTGTATTTTACAACATATAAGATGCACAGACTAATAAGCTACACCACTATTTTAGCACAAAATATTTAGGGAAAGTATTAAGTTTATTTAACACTAGAATGCCCAGACTTTTCTTTATCCTATAATGCCCAATCAGGGACAAGTTGTCCTGATTGGGCATTCTAGGATAATTTTCCAGATATATAAATAAATATAGTATAGTGACATTTCAGTTTAATAAGTCACTATATAAAATTCCTATTATTCCTATAATTTTGTTATTAGAGCCAAATGATTTCTTTAATGTAGCAGGCTATTTTTCTGCTACTATTAATAATTAAATTATTAAGTATTTGATATTAGAGATAGGCATTAGGCACCATTTTTTATTATATTTAATAATAATAAAAAATAAGAAATGGCACTAATGCCTACCTCTAATATCAAATACTTAATAATTTAATTATTAATAGTAGCAGAAAAATAGTCTGATACAGTGTGGCAATCGTTTGACTCTAATTTAATAATGTTAAGTTTAAGATGTTTATGTATGTAGATTTTGTTATTTTAACATTTCGTAAAATATAAAATCTCTCTTTAAAATTTTTTTAAAACTGGTACATATTTAGAGATTCTAAATATGTCAATGTAATTCAAGTAACATACATTTAAAACATATATATATTTGTCGACGCTTTGTTTATAAGATGGATTTTGTTTAAAACATACTTACTTTGTTTCTAATTTCTTATCTACAAATCCAAGTTTTTTCATGTATGCTTTGATCTATTAAAATTATACAAGTAAGTTAATTGAACATTTTAACAAAATATTTTAATATAATCAATAAGTTTTAAACAAAATAAAATTACAAACCAACCGAATGCCGAAAATCTATCAGGCTAGTATAGATTTTCGGCATTCGGTTGGTGTGTAGCTTTATTACATGTCAGGTTTAGCGATGTTTGTACAAAATAAAATGCTTTGAAATATCAACAAAAATAAATAATTTTTATCATTTTTTAAATTATATACTTAAAAACTTATAATTTATAAAAACAACTTTTGATAAATCAATATTTTGAAAAAATGTTTTCTGTTTTTAATATTGAAAATTTTGTATCAGTATTTTTTAGCAATTACTACCAATATTTAGGATTTGTAGATTTCAAATTCTAAATACCGGTAGTAATTGCTAAAAAATACTGATACAAAATTTTCAATATTAAAAACAGAAAACATTTTTTCAAAATATTGATTTATCAAAAGTTGTGTATCAAAAATAGAGCAAAGATTAAAAACAGACATTCAATATACAAGGAAAATAGTGTTTCAGTAAAATTTGTCAAAATATCTAACTGATCATATCATGTAACAATTCCCGAGATATTTCAGAAATTGTCACAATTGATTTTAATGTTTGATATACTTATATATCTTGTCAGGTAAAATGTTAGCTGGCTGAGCACCACTGTGGAGTTGTACTTAGGCTGTGGGCATAGGAGTCATCCCCAGCCAGCACTGTGATTAACCACGTATGGTTATATCTAAATTTAAATACATCTATGGTTGTATGGTTAAAAAGTTAACAGTTACTTTTCAAAAATGGACAAGGTAGTCATCATCAAAATGTGCAAGTAAAATTTCTTATCTATGTTTGTATATTCATGTGTCTAAAAAGATGCACAATTACTTACAGCGTATAACTTGTACAGGGGCTGATTAGGGACAAGGTCTGAAATGCATTCCCAATTAATATAAACCAATTGCCAAATTTCCAAAATAATTTCCAAATTGGGCTATATTTCCTATTCTTTGTATAATAAGTCTAGTATTTACAACAGATGTTGATGGCCATTAATAAAACAGACAACAACCAGACATGAAGCAAATTCAAGAAACAATTTATTATTATTGTTATTATATATTATTATTATTTTATACATGAAACAGAAATAATCACTATTTCTGTTTTATGATAAAATGATTTTAAAAATTTTGTCATTTAGAAGGCACTTGTACCTTCAAATATCTTCAACATATGAAGTTAGGAGGTTCCTTCTTAGTATTCCATTTTTTACTTTACTTATTTATAATTACATCTAAAATGAAGTGTAATAGAAAAACAATGTTTTAATGAATAATATAAGATGGTGCCTTACAAATGTATACCAGTAAGTGTTATGTTTTCAATGATTGCTTCACAGATATAGAGTGAAATTACTTATATTTTATAATTTTTTCCTTCATTTTTATCTTGACACTGTGTTAAATTTTACAAATTTACTATATGTGCATAATTTCTCAGTTATTTTATGTGATCTAAAACTAATTTCATAGAATTTTTTATTCCAATCCAAACTTCCAAATACAAATTATTTAAATTTCAGTTTTTGTATCTTTGTAATTTCATTTAAAAGTTCAATTCTTAAATTCACATTATTTTTATTTCAAAATTTGTCACTGTTTATTTCTACAGCATTCCCAAGTAGTTTATCAATTTTTGGTAAATATATTACTGATGTAAACAAACATCTATTAACTGTAGAATCAAAATGTATATTAACTTGTGATATAATTTTCCAAATACAGTGTGTGATCGGTTAACAAACATAATCCATTCCAAGACTGTTCGTTATCTGATTTGTATGTTAACCGATCACCCACTGTATACCTACTATCTGCATCATAATTACCAGATAGTGCTAATACATATTTTTGGACTTGTAATTAGGTTAAACATAGTTGTTAATGATCTTTTAAATTATCTTGTCACATCCTGTATATAAGTAGGATAAGAACTGTTTTTAAAAAAATTCCATTAGTGCTTGAAAGCATGATTCTATTTTTATCAAAGCATACAAGTTCTCAAAGACCATTATGGTCCCAATTTCTTCCATTAACAGTAGGTTATTTTAACTCTCTAACCACCTTTCCTGGATCTTGTAACACTAATATACTATTTTATAGTCTGTTGTTGTTGAACTTATAAAAGCATTTCTCCAAAATGTATGTAGGCCTCTGCATTTTTCTACTACTGGTGTAACTTCTTTACATTCCTTATGCATTTTAGCAAGGCAAATAACCTTAGCATCCCTGGTCTTGGGTTATGACATTCTTTAGGGAAAGTTAATATTGAAGCAAGCTTGATTCCTACAAGTTTTTTTAACTCTTCTATCAATGTTCTCTACAGTTTTTCTATCAACCTGTTCACACTTCATTTTTATATTATTATCATCTAAAGCTTCATTGTATAATTGTCTTGTCATAATAACTAAGTACTTGCTTTTATCTGCTCTTGTTAAGACTAAATCATTTTCCCTCAACCAATTTCTTGTTTGTTTTATATCTTCGCTTGTATACTAAAGATTGTATGGCTTGTTTTCGAGATCAAGCTTCGGAAGAAAGTCAACAAATGGGTGTCCTTCCACAATATCGTGTTCAGCAACTGCGACCTTTTTCAAAGATTGGAATAGATTACACAGGACCATTTTCTATTAAGGTGTCACATGGAAGAACAACAAAACACTGGAAATCATATTTAGCATTATATATCTGCATAGCTACAAAAGCAGTCTATC
This sequence comes from Centruroides sculpturatus, assembly GCF_000671375.1. NCBI lineage: Eukaryota > Metazoa > Arthropoda > Arachnida > Scorpiones > Buthidae > Centruroides > Centruroides sculpturatus. Next base: position 767,225 of record NW_019384522.1, read on the forward strand.
TTGAAGTCGTAAGTGACTTGACAACTGCAGCTTTTACAGCAGCTTTGAGAAGGTTTATTTCAAGAAGAGGTAAGCCCACTGATATATTTAGTGACAATGGCACAAATTTTGTCGGTGCTAACAATAATATTTGGGAGTTACTGCAATTTTTGAATAAAGACAGTACTAAACAGTAAGTTATTTCAACTAGTTGTAATCAAGGTATAAACTGGCACTATTCTTCCTCATTCCCCACATTTTGGCAGATTATGGGAATCAAATATCAAATCTGCTAAGAAGTATATAAGACAAATCATAGGCAATCAAATGAAGAATTAACCACTTTATTTTATCAAATTGAGGCTTGTTTGAATTTGCAACCCTGACACCAATCAGTGAAGATCCAAACAAACTATCAGCATTAACTCCAGTGCACTTCCTTCTTGAGGAAGCCCTAACTTCTTTACCAGAACTTGATCTTCAGCATATCAAGCTGAATCAATTATCCTGATGGCAGTCACTCCAGCTTATGGTGCAAGACATTTGGAAATAGCATTTGGACTTGAGTCAACTACAAAATAGATCAAAATGGGCAGAAAAAAAGAAGAAACCTACAGTACAATGATTTAATTCTTGTCAAAGAAAAGAATATACCACCTACAAAGTGGATTTTGGCCAGAATTATAAGAACTCACCCTGGTAAGGATGGACATGTCAGAGTTGTCAACATAAAAACAAAGGATGGAATATTTACTCGAAACATCAATCAGATATGTAGATTGCCTGAAAACTCAAGTAATCTTGAAATCTAGGGATTTCAAGGTGGGCAGGATGGATGGTGAGGTGATGGATGTCTCCACCCCGCGGATATTATGTTTTTTTGTTATTTTTTCATATTTATGTTTTATAAATTTATTATTGTTTGAATACTCCATAATTTAATTTTATCTAGTTTTTATACATTTTTTCTACAACTATAACCACTTAAATTATTAATAAATGGGTCTCATAACTCTCACGAGAAAGGGCGAGAACGAGAATGTATGGTGAATGTTAGTTAAGGCAAATTTTGTCCTGTCTCTCTTTTTTTTAGCAGAAACGAGAAGCATAAACACAAAGATCATTTATTACATAACAGGGAAGTTGCCACAACATTTATATGAGGCAGTGCCTCAACTTTAATATTTTCTACAAAGTCTAATATTCTCCTTTTGCATTCTTGCAAAAGGAGAATATTACATGATCTTTTACATGGTGTTTCACTGCTTCAATTAACTTTATAAAATTTGGAAAATATATCAAAAATTTTTCAAGCTTCTGTGCTATAGACCTAAAACTATTAAATGAGGAGAAATGAAACAATAGGCTATTTGATCAAATAAAATTATATAACAAAAATGATAAAATAACAATAATATATAATCTTTAAAAACTGATGCAAGATTTTAAAAGTTTATTTATTTTTGTTAATTCTAAAGCTTGAACTATCTTCTAAATTTGAAGGAATATAGAATTCTGCTTAACCTGAAGCAGGCCACTGAAAGTAAACAAAAAAATTTGTTTTTAATCAGTGAATTGCTGGAAAGTGAGAGAAAAGTATGAATTTTAGCATTTAGGTTCATTTATTCATATTACAATTAAACTCACTTTTGTATTTTTTATGTCAAATTCATAAACAAGTGGTAAATTTTCACTAAAAGTTTAAAAATTTTCACAGGTGTCCTATGACATCAATTTTTTGAAAATGTTCAATTCCGAAAAAGTTTCAAGTCATCAAGTTGTGTACTGTACTTGATACAAAATGATCAAAAATACCTCAACAAGTTTATTTACACCAATAATAATAAGTGTATCAAACAAAAATAAAATATTATTTAGCATAATTTACCATGTTTTTTTTTTTATTCTAATATGTCATCAAATGCATGATTATTTTTTGAAATATCAAAAACCTGAAAAAAGTTCTTGTGAATGTAATGTGTCCCTATATCATTAAACATACAATTGTAAAAAGTAAATTTAAACAGTAATAAATGCATTTTTGAAATGCATTTTATTTTCATGTTTGCAATGCCTCATGATGTCTACATTTTCAAATGTATTCATTTACGATTTCATTATCAGGTAGCCTACAAAGAATCTGCAAACCAAAACAAAATCACAGTCAAAATTACTATAGCATCAACATTTTATCAACAAGATTTTATATCAGTATGCAGCATGAAATTTACCAGATTTGTAGTATCGCAGTAAAATATCTGTACATCTATTTTTCAGCACAATAAAAGATAACTCTCTGCTTAAACATAACTTTAAAGGAAATTGGGTCTGCTGAACACTGCTCGACTTGCCATAATGCAAAAAACCACCAAACCAAAATTTAAACCAAATAATGGAAGGACCATACACCATGTCTATACTGATAACTTAATACACGAGAAGATTGCCAAGCAAGATGAAGAGTAAACAACACAAAGATTCATTAAATTGACTTTGTGCCTGATTCTAATGCACATCCCAATTTTTGAGACCAGGAAAAACCAAAAAAAGTCACTTTAGAATCAAAAACGCATAGTAATTTTTAGGAAAGCAACAGAAGAGTAAAAACAATAAAAGCAGTGTATCAACAAATAATCATCTGGAATCTTAAAACACCTGACTGCATTAATGCCAGATTAAATATGAATATTAATGGAGAGATGGAAAATTTTTACTCTCTCTTGAACAACAAAAACACGAGAATGATGTTCACATGGAACATCTAAAATTACCTAAAACTAAATTAGGTATTTCTGAATTCAATAGAAAGAGCAAAGATGATAATTTGATTAAATGATGTTTTTAATTCTAGAAACAGCATTCAATTACTTCATCTTATTATTTTTCCTCATGTAAATCATTCACTTAGAAAAATTAAGTGATCATTGTTGAAAGATTTATAATTCTTTTATTTTATTTTTTTTTACACACAATTTTTCTATAAATCAAATATATTTTTGGAAAAACTATTTTATTTGAATCCTAGAATTCAAATAAAATGCCTTTTTAAATCTTTTTTTCAAATACTTTTATGCTTATATTACCCATCTTTGCAAATTTAACTGCAAAATAAATAGTTCAAACACTAAGATTGGAATAAAGTATGTTATAAAAGTATGTCATAAAGTATGTCAACCTTATAAATGAAATTCTAGTATAGAACACATCAAATCATTATATCACCTAATGTTTGCTGAGTAAAAAGTTTTTATTACACTAAAGTTTTCAACATCATTTTAGTATCGATCATCCTCAGATGTTAGAATACAATGTAAATGTTAAAAAATGGAATGTACCATTTTTGAATGTATAACATTTTAAATTCAAAAAATTTTTAAACAAATTATTAGAACTGCACATATTGGAAGATAATAAATAAAAATACATAGTAAACATCATGTTAACCACAAGGAATACATGATTTAAGGACTTTTAAGTCCCATTCTTTTTTCTATTATATATTTCCACTGTTGGAAGTGCATTATCATCCCTAGCATTTTGGCACCATTTTTTTACTTTGCTTTTGTAAATTTCTACTTGTTCCATATCCAATGCAATGAATGAAGAGTTCACTGTTCTAATGACATTCACTACCTCCCACTTTATAACATTAGTTCAATAAAAACTTTTTGCTCAGCAAACATTAGGTGGTATAGTGATTTGATGTGTTTTAGTCTCTTTGCTGAGAATGCTGTGGGTGATTCCAGTATAGTTTAATGCAAATAAAATACAAACATTTTCAATCTACATAGGAGATATTCTTCAAGTTAATGTGTTCCAAAATGGAATGCAAGAAAAGGAACAATTTAAAATTATTTGAAAATGCTCAATACATAAATAATGCACAAATGTACATAATGTGATATAAAATAACATAAATTCTGTAACACAAAATAAAGACTAAATATAAACAAGAATTTACAAAAAATTTAAAAAGGAAATTTTTTTATATTGACTATCATTGTTGGTATACAGCAGGGATGGCCAACAAGTAGACTGTGGTCGACCGCAAAGGTTTTGAAAGTAGCCCGCGAAGCTAAAGTTGAACAATTTTCTTTCATTTAAATTAATGTTTAAAAATCTTAATTCGATAATTTATTCTTATAATAATAGACTGTCTGTGCAACGTACCCATACCGTTTGTATTTATCCTGATGAACAATGCAAATGAATGTTAACGAATGCGCATATAAAAATCCTAAAATTGTTTGCCCATATTCATAGTCGCCCGCAGACTATATTTTACCAAAAAAGTAGCCCCTAAGGGATAAAAGTTTGGCCACACCTGGAGTATATGAGTTAGAAAACATTTGTTTTTCATCATCTACACACCGTAAGTGGTCAGCATCTTAAAAGGCTTGGAAAAGTTCTTAAGTTAGATGTGTAGGTTCCACGTGAGTTAATGGAAACTGATCTTGCACAATGATTAAGTATTGCTGTATTATTATTCAATCATCAAAAGAAAAATCCATCTTTAGACCAAGTAATTACTAGAGATGAAAAATGGTTATTACATACTAATATTAAATGGAAATGATCATGACTAGATCCAATAGAGCCCTCAACATCCACACCAAGAAAAGTAATGTTGTGCATATAGTGGAATGTGAAGGGAATAGTGTATTATGAACTACTAGATCTGAACCAAACCATAAATGCCAACACATATTGTGAACAATTAATCGTTTAAACAAAATATTATAGGACAAAAGACTGGCACTAGTAAATTGCAAGGCAAATTCTGCATCATGACAATGCAAGACCACATATTGATGAAGTAACCATAGAAAAAATAAGAAAATTGCAGTGGGAAATTTTGCCTCATCCACCATATTCTCCAGACTTGGCACCCTCAGATTATTATTTGTTTAGATCTTTACAGAATTATTTAGATAGAAAAAAGTTTGGTTGAATTGATGAAGTCACCATTTCACCAGTTTAAAATATTTTTTTGCCACTTCAAATTACTTATTGCCATCAGTTTTACTTACTAATTAAGGCAGGTGCTGGTAGCCTTATCAGTTTGAAGTTTGGAAAGCAAAAGTAACATGTTAAGCTGTCACTTAGAAATAATTTTTAATGAATAATTCCAAATAATACGTTTGATCACAATGCTTAAACGGTATTTCACCAATATTTTCATTACAAAAAATACAGTAATCGATATTAGAAAAAATAAAAAATAAAAATAGGGTATAAAACACCATATTTCTTAACTTAGTAATAACTATATACAACGCAGTAATATCATACAAAACTTACTTCTACATTATCTATTGTTTCTTTCGAATTCTGATCCTTCATCTTAACTTCAGTAAATATAAAAATATATCGACGTAAAACTCCTTTTAACAGAATTAATGTGAAAATACAATTGATTTCATTACATATACAAAAATATGTAACCCACGTTTTTACCATTACCAGAACACGTTGCCAGTTCGTTGATTGAATTTCATATCGTAAAATCTTAAACTTTTTTTTTAATATTAATTTATATTCTTCATTCATTATTTGGGTGTTATTTATATTTGTTCCATACATGTTTCTAAAAATAATTAAACAGATCTATATCTACGATATAAAACTCATTTAAGAACGACAGTAGATTGAATCAGAGATATACCAATGAGTGACTGCTCGTCGGAGAAAGAGCGTAATGAGTGTTAGACTTTCCATATCAACATAGAAGAAGAAAAATCGGAGATATATTTCCAATCTCATCTAAGAACACGCTGGTTAGCATTCATAGATTTTTTTTTTTAATTCTTTCTGCCCTGTGGGCACTAAGAGAGCCTCTTTAAGCAATCCCATTATGGGTTCGGCCAGGCTCACAATGGGGCGACCGGATGATGAGGGACGGGGGCCGACGTATTCGGTCGGACCACCTCCGAAAAATTCCTGGGGATTTTTCGACCCGTCCGGATTCTATCCCGGATCCCCAGAGCGGTAAGTGCCATCTTGACCGCTCGGCCATCCGGTCATCGATGTTTTAGGACTATTCTACCAGTACCCTCATAGCATGTAATTTGTAATTGTGGATATTATAATGTTATTTTCCATCTTATCTCGAACCTAACTACACTGATAATATTCAATTACATTTTTAAAAATTCCATATTGTTATTTAACCTATTTCTTACTTAGGAGAAAAACCATATTTTTGTCAGGAAAATGGCAGACATAGCGTTTAGTAAAGACCTGGAATTATTTTGGGATTGCATATTTGATCTTCATAGTACGTATTTAGTCCATGCTTTTAGTATTCGTAGAACAAAAAGAGTGAAAAAGTACATATTTAGCGGTTTAATTTTATTATTTACTACAACAAATTTAAATTTAATGAAAAATTTAAAAGTTTGTAAAAAAAAACATAAAATGTACGGTACTTCTGCGCGTTAGCAACTACACCGAACTACCGATTATCCGTGCTAATTCGTGCATGGATAACTAGAAAACACAGATAATAAAAAAGTCATCTAAACTATAAAGAAAATTATTCGGAGGTGTTAAATGAACTACAGTATATAGAGGAGAAGGTGGTATTATGGAACCCCATTTTCATTTTAGTGAATTGTAAACAAGGTATCATAACCTCACATTTTTTGTGCGAAAAGTACTGGTAACTATTAAACTAAATGTTCCTAATTGGATTTTTCGCTAGTGTAACTATAAGTATGGTTTTTGAAGGCTTTTGTACAAAAAGTCAGAAAGTAGGCTTAGGGAAAACCGGAGGGTAATATGGAACCTTACTGTATATTTTCAAAAAATGCGTTAATGTATCCAAAAACAAATAGGAAAGTACAAAAAATGTTAAATAATTACAAAGTTATTTACTCGTATTTTATCGCAAAAATGCTTTTATAATAGAAAAATATGACCTCCATCAACAATAGCAGCTTTTTCGATACTCTCAGGAAGAATTGACTTTCTACCTAGTGTCTTTTTCACAAATTGCTCCGGACGAATGTCTGCTTGCAAATAGAGAGTTTGGAGAAATTGGGTTCCATATTAAAAGCACCAATGGAATCCCCATTAATTTATGTCTGTCAAGACCAAAATTTAAAAAACGTGAACATCACACAGATTAATATGCACTCCTAAGTCTCTGGAACGGAATAAATGCACCAGTGAACCTACAACTACACGATTTATATTTTAAAAATAATTAAATTTACTTAGTATTCAAAACTTTCAAATTTTGAAAAACACAAATTTGCTGATTCACTACGGACAACCGTTTAACTGAAGTGAAACGGGTTTTCCCCTTGCTATGGATGTCTGCCTAGTTCAGTTCAGCCACAATCCGCTACAGTTCGCCTTTATTATTAGTTCGAAATGGAGTGGTTCCATAATACCCGCAGTGTTCCATAATACCCGCAGTGTTCCATAATACCACCTTTTCCTCTATACAGCTCAACATCGTTATAACGCAATGCAAGTGTAAGTCCCGAGTTTCATAAGCTGAAATGCATATTTACTCAATATAAAATGTAAATTTCTTCTATTTTCAAAAATATTGTATACGAGTAAATAGTTAAATCTTACATTTCTATGTATAATTTTGCATTTATTTCAAATTATGTTTTAATTTTAAGACTAGCATGGTATTTTTTCAACAGTTTATACCGTTTAAATATTTTTTTTCAGTGTAAATATTTTCTTTTGTTTGATGTAGTCTTATTAAATAAAATGTTTTTTTGGGTCACTATATGTAATATATCTAATTTGTTTTATTCAAAAAATCTTCTTACGCAGTGGCGTAGCCCGCCCCGGGCGGCACAATTTTACAATACATAATAATAATATCTTATAAAAATTTGAACCATTTCATTTCATATTTTTGTAGCACCTACGATTCAGACCGATTGAAATGAGCACGGAATTTTTCATTACTTATTCTGTGACGAAACTGGATTTTAGTCTTTTAAATTGATATTCTGTGATGAAACTGGATTTTAGTCTTTTAAATTGATATTCTGTGATGGAACTGGATTTTAGTTTTTTAAATTAAGATACCTAAATAAGGGGGCGGCTGACACCCATGCTACTCCACTGTTCTTACGTGAATACTTTTTTTTTTTAACTCTTCTGACACCCATGCTACTCCACTGTTCTTACGTGAATACTTTTTTTTTTAAACTCTTTCCGCCCTGTGGGCACTAAGAGGGCCTCTTTTTGCAAGCCCATTCGGCCAGACCCACAATGGGGCTGCCGGGTGGTGAGGGACGGGGCCCGACATATCCGAACGGACCACCCCCGAAAAATTCCTAGTTCGGATTCGAACCCGGGTCCCCCAGAGCGGTGGGCTGCCACCTTGACCGCTCGGCCATCCGGCCCTCACGTGAATACTGGAACGCATATAAATTAACACTCATAAACCTTAAAAGTCCAGTAGTAAATATTTAATACAAAACAAACGCTTTCGACCGTGCTTTCGGTCTTCTTCAGGTTTAAAAAACCAGTGAGATTCGAACAAGTGAATGCGTAGAACAAAAATTATGAAATTATTTTCAAAAAATGGAACAGCACAAACGGATTTTAAAACAATAAACAGTTATGCATGTGCGTTGCCATAGCGATGGAATGGTATATGTAATGCATACACTGATATAAATACATATAAATAAGCCAAATGGGGGTGTAGTTTCTAACTGCTGGTGTGGGCGTTGCGCGTTCCTTCATAGCAGTACTACTTCCAAGCTTGCATCACATTGATGGCATCATTAGAGTTAATGCAATTGGTACGTAACCCAGCTTTATAAATTTCAAGTGCCTCCAGGTTTCGTAGGTGTTCCACACGGTGAGACAGTTTGATCAGTTGGCCTCATGTAGGCCAGCTCTTATGCCGGGTCAGTGGCATATGTGGATAGGGCGATGGTGTGCCTTTTATTAACGATGTCGTATGGGAGGCAATCTCTCTGTAAATGGAGTTGAGGTGGTGGTTGTACTCAACAACTGCACGAGACTGTGTGCTATTCAGGTTGTGTGTACCGTGGATCGCTACTTGTGTGTTAGAAGTATCGCGTGCGGCTATTCGTGTGGAGTAGGCGCGGGGAAGGTTGTGAACAGGTGACAAAAACAAGGGACGAGTGTCCTTCATTCATACTCGACAAATAAAAATTTTAATCTACACTATCTTAGGTAAGTGCAGTGGTGATATTCAGCGGGTTCGCACAGGTTCGGCCGAACCCGTTGTTAACATTTTCAAAGTTTTCCGAACCCGTTGTTAAACACACGTAATATTTTTCAGTGGTTTTGTTTCTTTTAAAAAATATATTAAAATATACGTATTATACTCTGTAACACTACTAAACTAGAGCCTTATACCCCGTTCGCCTTGGTGCAACCTCCATCGACCGTTTCAATCTCGAT
>NW_019384522.1:783616-792892 GCF_000671375.1 Centruroides sculpturatus
GGTTGAAGTTAGGACAGCCAGTCTGGGTGTCAGATATGCGAACATATGGAAAGGTGAAGGAGGCTCACCATACTCCAGATAAACAGAAAACCTATTTTGATCGACGCCACGGTGTAAGAACTCTTCCACGGTTGAAGTTAGGACAGCCAGTCTGGGTGTCAGATATGCGAACATATGGAAAGGTGAAGGAGGCTCACCATACTCCACGATCTTACATTATCGAAACTCCGAGAGGCACGTTCCGCAGGAACAGAATACATTTACACCCATCGTCTATTCCCCAGACAGTCTCCCTGGAAGACGAACCGCAGATCGTCGATGAGGAGAAATCGACTGGATCATCCAACCAGAATACTCCCGAAGAAGAAACTCCCAGGACGGAAAATGGAACAGGATCCGGGAATAGGGAACTTTATGAACCAACGCTAGAAATCAAACAAAACTCTCCACCGGGTGAAGAGGACCTTCCTAAAACCCGTAGTGGCAGACCTATACGAATCCCAAGACGGTATTTGGATTATCAGCCGTAAAAGAGAAGGGGGAGATGTAATATATGTTGAAGATTTAGATAAACATTAAATGTAATATAATATATGTTGACAATTTAAAACAAAGGAAATGTAATCGAGAGGTGCCGAGGTGGCGGGATAGAAAGCGAGCGAGATAGCTCGAAGTAACCAGCTGGATGTAGAAGTGTTTAGTTGTATTATTAAAGAGTTATTCGTACCATAGTATCTGGTCAGTTGAGTCGTTTATAATACATATTTCGAATATCACCACTGGGTAAGTGCATAGGTAAGATTTTACCTATGTGCACATATGTGTCAGTAACTCGCATTCAGGTCCGCCTCAGACGAAATTCCCGTGTGATACATCCCGTTATGCTGACCCCCAACAGAAAAACCGAACTTTCCGAGCAAAAGACAAAATCTCTTTGTCTCTGCCAACCGTTAGGCCTACATCACATTAGTGTATGTAGTGTCTACATATTTTCAGAAGATCCCTAAAATATATCGAAAATTGCTTAATTCCTCTTCTGTTACTGTCCCAATTAAGCGATTAAATTATGTATTAATTTATTAGTTTGGTTTCCGTTCTTTAAGATTTGGCCCAATAAAGCGGCGTCCCCGATTAACCGGTGTTTCAATTCTGTCAGGTACAGTATCATCGCTTTCTGTTTTAAATAGATTTTACTGAATAAATATATTAAAATGTTAATTAGTCATTTTAATGCTTCTTTACTGGTCTTATAATTAAATTCACAATAAATTTACATATACAATACTGTATTAAATAATATATATCATATTAGGATCCATTGTAGTAAAGTGTATATATCAATTATATAGGGGGTGCTTTGAATTTGTAGAGAAAGTTCTAGAACTATAAGCGTTCATTTATGTAGCTTTTGGTTTCTTCTGACTGGATGTATTTTATTACTTTGTGAAAATGGATGATATAAAATTAAAGGTAAGGAAATTCTTGAACCGTTACAATACTCAGTTATTGTAATTAATGCTAATACCTACATGTTTGATCATTTTATTTGATCTAACTTAAAAAATATTACGAATCACTTTTAAGTTATAGTGGCATCGAGTTCGGCACGTGGCTTAATTTTGTATTAATATTAAAATTTTATATATTATATCGTAAATGCTTACAAAATTTGCATAATATTTTTTATATNATCTAATATCAATTGTAGCAAAGATCTCTAACAGCTAGCATATTTAAAATTGATATATTTTATATCCTGTATGGCCTATAGTTACCAATTAAACAGTTGTTACGTTTAATCGTCTCTGAGTAAGTCACTTCCAGCATGCTGTCTCTCCCTCAATCCCGAATCTGCTTGCTCACACACGCGACTGCTCACATGCCCAAATGTAACGGGTTCCATGTCCGCTGAGACACAGTGGTGTCATCCTGACGGGCATCGAAGAGATGCCGACCCTTCAGTCACACTTTACAGATATGATGATGGCAAGTAAACAAAATAATGTAGCAATATAGGTAACATGAGAATAATATATAAAACAGAACAGGTAATTCCTATAAAGAAAGATGAAGTATACAGTGTTATAAAATGCATGAAAAGGGAAAAATCTGGAGAAGGTAAAATCTTAGTTGATCTTATTAAAGAAGCTTATGAAGATTTTGCTAGTATTTTAGCTGTTCTCTTTACCTAGTGGTTCAAGAAGTCTGATGAATTAGAATACTAGAACAATACAATAATGGTTCTCATTTTCAAAAAGGAGAAGAGAGAAAACAAACTACAGATTATTCAGCCATTGACATATATATATATATGTATATATACTAGCTGCAAGGACCCACTTTGCTGGATTTTTAAAAAGTAACGATAGTGAAGATTAAGATAATTATATTATAGCCAATCTTACCCGTTTTCACAGAATGCAAGAATTAGGTTCCCCGTTTCCAGACTAATTAGAGACCTGGTCCCGATTCTATTTCTGAACGTCTCCTGTTCACATCCAGTCAAACGAACTATTTTCAATGTTTCTGGAACGTTTACAATCGTTCTATAATCAAACCAATATTTGAATTTTATGTTCGAATTTAATTCGAATATTGTTTGAATTTAATTCGAACAAAACATTCGAAATAGAAAACCACTTTCAGCCTCATATCTCCCGCACCCTTATAGCTATCGAGATGCAACCACCCCTATGCACTTGGATGACTTGGGGCTACCGCCACATACAAACACCATTCACGTGTGATGTGTAGTTTTGGCGAAAAAGTGAAATATAGGGACATACATGTCCATTTTTTATATATATATATAGATATAGATATAGATAGATATATGGTTGGTCTTTACTAAAATACTGAAAGACTCGAATCTAAACAGTACTCTGCTGAACCAAAAGAACAGGTGAGATTCCAAAGAGAACTTAGCATGGCAGATTACATCAAAACAATCATAGAATTCTTTGCCATAAAGAGTATGGATTGCAACTTTCTGCAATATGCTTCTTGTCTAGTCTTGTGTTCAATTATACTATCACTATAATGGCTTTTCCTTTCCTTTTTCGCTAGACTTATTACACCATCAGTCAGAGAGGGGACAAACTTTAGAAAATCATATCTTTATTTCCCTGAAGAGTATGCATTTCGGACATTAAGTCCATTTTCAACTTTGTGCGATATAGATGAATATGAGAAGTATAGGAAATTGTGACGATGGATACAATGTGGATGATGATATTTTAACAGTGCACTTATTTTACTTCATCATTCTATTTTATTACTTTACAGTAATACTTCAGGTTTCATTGACTTCGGTTATTGTCAATTTTTTTCACAAAAAATTTATATTGGTTTTCATTAGTTGCCTTGGATATCGTTGACATTTCCATGTATCCTCACTGCTAATTTTGAGAAACCACGCGTTTTCCTGCTCAGTGTGATGTTTCTTGTTGTGTGAGCATTACCCCATGCATCTAGCCAAAACAATAGGCGTATTCAAAATCTCAGCATGCAACCAGCACCTCTGTTCAAAATCTCAGATAACTTCTGATTGCTGCAAGCATCTTTTTTGGTGCTCGATACACCAGCAAACAAGATGGCAGTCACAATGATGATCGTAAGAGCTCTATTTTGTGTTGACAGTTTAGAATTTTATTTATTTGTTGATGAATAAACCCTGAATAAATTAATATTCAGTTAGTACATTAATAAAATATTTTAATACACTAGTATATTTATGTAAGACTTCACATAATTTTTTTGTTGTTAAAATGTAATCTAGGATTGATTTAATTATTTAAACACCTACAGAAATTTAAAAAATTTTTATCTCTATTTCTCTTTTTGAAATATTCATTTCTCATTAAGCTGTTCTCATTAAATAAGTTCAAAAATAAATTTAACATAATGTGGAAGTCTACATCATTCTCCATTTTTATTGTTTTTCCTCTCCCAAAATTCCTGGATATCAGCGTTTGTGTTCTCCAGAAAAAGCCAGCAATTGCGATACTTCCAGCAGCATTGCACTAGATTGATGCTGAGATTTTGAATACACGCAATTCCATTGCTTTCCTTTTAGCTGCATCATGGGAAATGCCACGTTAAATGTTCATTTATTCTTTACATTAGTCTTTTATATTTATTTTATATTAATTTCTTATTGTTTTTAGTATTAAACACTATTTATTGTCTATAAAATGTGTTTCTGGTATGTATTTTGGAGTGTCTAGAACCAATTAATTGGATTTATATTGATTNAGGTGATGCATTAGAAATTGTAAAAAAAAAATTGAAATTTATAAAAATAATAATATAGTAACTTTTAGCATCAGAAATAAATTTTTGAAGCATTTTAGCTACTTTTTCAGAATTCGAAACAAATTTCTATTTACAAGAGAGACACTCAGTTTAGATTTGGCCAAGAATTGGGAACAGTGCAGATGTGAATGACACTATTGGGATCTTAACACAGCTGTAGAAGTCACTCTGCTTGCTCAGCTAATCCACATGTTTAACAGTTAGAGTACATCATGGTGATCGGACATTCTAATGATATTTATTGGTAAAGAATAAAGAAAAGTCTGATGGCTGACTCTTTGTGAGATATTCATCTCCAAATCTGGAACTCAGCAGTGGTAGTTCTGATGACCATCTTGCCTGTGAACATCACACTTGCACGCAAGTTGTGTTATAGGTGTGATGATTGGTGCCTATAACAAATAATGGTCAATTAATGTTACCCTAGGTAACGAACATGGCGTTAGTCGCCAACTCGGTTGGTGCTTCCGGTCGCCATCTTGTTTGCGAACTCGGCGGCGGCTGCTCCACTGCCGCAACCCCCACGAAAAAGGAAAAGAAATCGAATTACGAAATAATAATAATTTTATTTCGTAATTCTTTCTTATTACTAAAAAAAATAAAAAATGTGTATTTTTTTTTACTTACGTTCGAATGCTTCTCTCTTTTTTTTCCTACTTTTTGCGTGATAAACCCGAGGTCGAAATCGAGGCCTTTTTCGTATTTGCGCTTACAGAGGTTAAATTCCAGATACGTATACCGTCGTGGCGGCTCATCTCTGATTCCAGCAAACAAAAGAAAGGAAACAATGGGGACACACGTTCTAACCTAACCTAACCTATTCTAATAAATTACCATAATTATTACCAACCAAATTATTAGAATAGGTTAGGTTACGTTAGAACGTGCATCCCCACTGTTTCCTTTTGTTTGCTGGAATCAGAGATGAGCTGCCATGACAGTATACGTATCTGGAATTTAAACGAGCAATCCAATGCTAGATAATGCCACACAAACGACAGTATGCTACTCCAAGGAATTTTGCCGAATTCGCCTTTGAAAGTTCCTTCGAATGCCGAACTGCTGTTGTTCCAGCATTTTTGACATCTCATTGCACAGGATTTCATTTTGTTGCGATAAACGACTTCGCAAGGTTTCAAACATTTCGAGCACACGTCGGCAACGTGCTGTAATCCTAGTTTTACCACTAATTTGAACCCTTTGTCAATTATGGGATCCAGAACCAATTCAGAATAGTCACTTTTGAGAAGACGGAAAAAGTCCCGGTAGGTACATCCCTGCCAAAATTCTCTGGAGGTAACATTCAAATCACTCATTTGGAAGAAAAATAACGAGGGGAAAAAAAACAAAAACTCCTTCAATTTAAACGAAATAACACCAAATTTTTGTAACAAATCAACCTTCTTCTTCTTCGTTGTCACGCAAATCTAACTTTTGCACACACACACCCCCTTGTCCGTTTAGCAGAATTAATTTGCATATCCCGCCGCGTTAAAATTCAGTGCCCTCTATCGCAAGCGTAACTCGGTACCCCGATATGAGATTACCGGAAATGCCGCCATCTCGATACCTAGGGTAATATTAACCCAAATAATTAACTTTTACTGATCGAAAACAGTTTGTACCTTGAACCAGTATTTCTGCCTATTCTCTGTGCTCTGCATATGGTCGTGCACTTAGCTGCTTGCTATCACTTGTATATGGGTGGGGATGAGCCCCCTAAAATTATGGGTGCGTTTACTTTTTGCTATCTTCCAAGCTCACCGAGCTGACACCTAGCACAGCCTGATGTCATACTAGCATGCTCATAAAAGCATACATAATAATGGACACCATCATCTTTGACACAAACTCCAAGCTCGTTGTAAATTCTCTGAGCACACTAGGAATGCTAGTAATGACATCACAGGTACAAAAAGTAAATGCCGTGCTCGTTAGTAGCTAAAAAAAGTATACAGGCTAAGCGCACTAGGGGCAAGATCGGAGCTAAAAGTAAACGCACCCTATAAAACGTCAAGTATTCCATGAACAGGCAAGTGGACTACTTGAAGCCAGCATAGTCCTGTGGGCTAAATAGTTAAATGCAATAGTCTTAACAGAGCATTCAGCACAACTTGTGACTGCACGTGGCTGATTTTGGGAGACTATATCTTGTAAAGGGTCAGAGAGGTATGGTTCATTTAACTTCTTTGCTCCTATGGACATGCTCTATAGTTGTGTTCAGGTTCCAACAGTGTCCTTCACATCTGCAATTCTACCAAGAATTGCATATAGCTAAGGTGACCATATGTTTTTTTGAGAAAATAAAGGACAAATCAGAAATTGTTTTATAATAAAAAATCATCTGGTGTTTGTTTCACTAAAAATAAGAATGTTATAATATTTTTTATAAAATTTTAGTGTACATATAGAATTTAAACAATCATAGTATTTACTTTAAAAAATTTTAATTTTGATACTTTTCACAAGAATGAACTTTTAAAAAATTAGATTTGTTTTAAAAATTCATAAGACTGTGTACAATTCATGTCAAAGTTGTATTTTGTATTAATACATGCTTCCAATATTTTGACTTTTAATTCTGTTTTTGCCATTTTATATATTGTTCATTAATGAAAATATTTATTGGAGGCAAGCAAAATTCAATGATTTTTAAAATGGTTTTAAAAGAAATGTTTATCTGTAAAACGTTTAAAAATTTCAATTCATCTACCTTGGCAAGACCTATTGTTTTGTGAACAATCTTAGATTTTCTCTTTGGTGACGTAACTTTTAATACACAAAACTTCATCAAATAGTTCATTGTCATTTATACTTACGTTCCAACAAAATGTTTTCCTTCATCTTACCTGCCCATGTGTCCATTAGAGGCCAACTGGCTAAAACTACTAAACAATGGGTAGTTTGTTGTGGATTTACCAGTGGGCTAGTCGTGTAAAGTTTTCTGGATTTTCTTCAAGTTAGTAAACCTAACTAGGAGTCTCAGTTTCCCATAAAAGATGTCTTGGGAGGCATTGCATCTTGGCAGATTACCCATGCTGTATACAAATAATAAACTTCACTGCTCTTAAAGGGGTTTCTTGTAGTAGAACCCATTCAAATACTTTCGTTTCTGAGAAAAAGCTATTTAAATAATCAATGCAGGTTTGGTAAAATTTATAAATTGCATGAAATAAATTTGGTAAATTGAATATTGATGTTGTGTGTGGGCCCCAATATTCAACTTATTATTTCAGTTCACAAAATAAAGAGCAAAATATCCATTTTAAAGAAAAAATAAATTTAAAGTACAGAACAATGAAATAAAGGACATATGGTCATTGTACTTACAGCTTATCAAAGCAGTAAAAAAAAACATTTTTTAATTATGTGACATGAAAAGTGAAAATAATTTATTCATGAGAAGAAAAGATCATTTTAAGCTTTCTCTTAAAGATGGAATATAATAAGATTTATAATGATTGATTGCATAAAATACAGTTGAATCTGAAACTTAATTAATCATTCATTTGAATTATTGAATAAATCAAACCTATCATCATATGTTTTGAAATTTGTATTTAAAGTGGGATAAAAAAAAGTACAGTGATACAGTGATTTTTTTTTTTTTCAAAGATTGGAAAATTATTTAATCTTAAAAATTTTAACTGATATATCTCTTGAGAATATGATCAAAAAATTCAGTTTTTTTGTGTCATTTAATAGTTTATTAACAACAAATATTTTCAACACCCACAAAAATGCAAAATCAGTAGTTACAAGTTTAATCTTAACATGCCTAAGGAATATTGGTTATTCCAAGATTTGTGTGTTGAAGATGAAGGAATAAATCAGGAAATACATAAAAATTACAGTAGAGCATCGATTATCTGACTCAATTGGGGACTGGGGTTGGTCGGATAACCGAAAAATATGAAAAAATACATTATTAGTATAATATCTATCTATAACCCATTGAATGCATGTCCATCCGCGTAACGGTATGCCAGAAAGGGGCACTAGAGGCGCCCTAGTGATGATTTTAAATTAACAATAAATTATTTTTATTTGTAATAGGAATTTATTATTGATATGAATTTATTATTTATACCATGGAATGGTATAAATAATTATTATATGCCTTGATTAACCTTGCGCCGCACGTTTACAACATCCCGTGACTCAGTGAACGTCGCGCATTGACTCATAGGAAATTTGTTGAAAAAATGGCAGATACATTTAAAATCTAGGTTTACAAGCAAAGGTAAATAAACAAATTAAACTATTTTAAAGTATTTATAGAATGTTTAATAGGTAGAAATCTAGATCCATATGATGCAATTGGGACTTTAACAGAGCTGTAGAGCCTATTGATAGGACAAAAAAGTCAAAGAAACCATGGCTCATGGGAATTTGTAAAGAACACACACTAGGGGGTGTCCCGGGCTATTAGTTTTAGTATATCCCATGTAATTAGTATATCACTATTAACCTACTTTGCGTTGAATTTTCATTGATGTTAAGCCTAACAAAAATTTTTTTAAAATAATAATCGTCACTATTGTATCGTTAAAAATTAGAAAATTAAGCCTCGTTTAAATACTGGCTCCCTTTCATGGTCAAGCCAGTGTTGCCAGCTAAAACATGTAAAAATACTATTAAAGTAGCCAAGACATAGCCAAATATTGTAGCGCCACATCACTAGCAGACATTTGAATTTGCCAACTAGAATGTGGTCGGTTAACCGACGTGATGGTTGACCGGGGGTCGAATAATTGATGCTCTACTGTATAATAAAAACCCAAAAGTAGAACTAGTAATAATGAATATGTGTGAATAAATAAATGAGCAGTTATTTATTGTGACATCAACACAAATGCTGATCAAGTTTTAATCATGTTTTTAATTTATTTAATTTAAAATATATTCTTTCCACTTCAAATTAGTACTGTAGTGTCTTGCCCCTGTACATCATACTTTTCC
>NW_019384522.1:794445-907999 GCF_000671375.1 Centruroides sculpturatus
GTTTCCAGACTAATTAGAGAATTTTTACGTTTAGTCAAACGAACTATTTTCAACGTTTCTGGAACGTTTACAATCGTTCTATAATCAAACCAATATTTGAATTTTATGTTCGAATTTAATTCGAATATTGTTTGAATTTAATTCGAACAAAACATTCGAAATAGAAAACCACTTTCAGCCTCATATCTCCCGCACCCTTATAGCTATCGAGATGCAACCACCCCTATGCACTTGGATGACTTGGGGCTACCGCCACATACAAACACCATTCACGTGCGATGTGTAGTTTTGGCGAAAAAGTGAAATATAGGGACATACATGTCCATTTTTTATATATATATATAGATATAGATATAGATAGATATATGGTTGGTCTTTACTAAAATACTGAAAGACTCGAATCTAAACAGTACTCTGCTGAACCAAAAGAACAGGTGAGATTCCAAAGAGAACTTAGCATGGCAGATTACATCAAAACAATCATAGAATTCTTTGCCATAAAGAGTATGGATTGCAACTTTCTGCAATATGCTTCTTGTCTAGTCTTGTGTTTAATTATACTATCACTATAATGGCTTTTCCTTTCCTTTTTCGCTAGACTTATTACACCATCAGTCAGAGAGGGGACAAACTTTAGAAAATCATATCTTTATTTCCCTGAAGAGTATGCATTTCGGACATTAAGTCCATTTTCAACTTTGTGCGATATAGATGAATATGAGAAGTATAGGAAATTGTGACGATGGATACAATGTGGATGATGATATTTTAACAGTGCACTTATTTTACTTCATCATTCTATTTTATTACTTTACAGTAATACTTCAGGTTTCATTGACTTCGGTTATTGTCAATTTTTTTCACAAAAAATTTATATTGGTTTTCATTAGTTGCCTTGGATATCGTTGACATTTCCATGTATCCTCACTGCTAATTTTGAGAAACCACGCGTTTTCCTGCTCAGTGTGATGTTTCTTGTTGTGTGAGCATTACCCCATGCATCTAGCCAAAACAATAGGCGTATTCAAAATCTCAGCATGCAACCAGCACCTCTGTTCAAAATCTCAGATAACTTCTGATTGCTGCAAGCATCTTTTTTGGTGCTCGATACACCAGCAAACAAGATGGCAGTCACAATGATGATCGTAAGAGCTCTATTTTGTGTTGACAGTTTAGAATTTTATTTATTTGTTGATGAATAAACCCTGAATAAATTAATATTCAGTTAGTACATTAATAAAATATTTTAATACACTAGTATATTTATGTAAGACTTCACATAATTTTTTTGTTGTTAAAATGTAATCTAGGATTGATTTAATTATTTAAACACCTACAGAAATTTAAAAAATTTTTATCTCTATTTCTCTTTTTGAAATATTCATTTCTCATTAAGCTGTTCTCATTAAATAAGTTCAAAAATAAATTTAACATAATGTGGAAGTCTACATCATTCTCCATTTTTATTGTTTTTCCTCTCCCAAAATTCCTGGATATCAGCGTTTGTGTTCTCCAGAAAAAGCCAGCAATTGCGATACTTCCAGCAGCATTGCACTAGATTGATGCTGAGATTTTGAATACACGCAATTCCATTGCTTTCCTTTTAGCTGCATCATGGGAAATGCCACGTTAAATGTTCATTTATTCTTTACATTAGTCTTTTATATTTATTTTATATTAATTTCTTATTGTTTTTAGTATTAAACACTATTTATTGTCTATAAAATGTGTTTCTGGTATGTATTTTGGAGTGTCTAGAACCAATTAATTGGATTTATATTGATTCATATGGAGACAATTGCCTCAGTTTTCATTGGTTTCGATTTTGCTGATTGTCTTAGGACGGATTATCAATGAAAACTGAGGTATCACTGTATTAGTTTTACAGTATACAATGTCACAGTTTTAAATTTTATAGTTTTAACTGTGTTCTTTATTGTTTGCCTTACAATGTTATGTATCAAACTGTTGTATTTGCTCAAATACCTGTTAATCAATAATCATTATCCATATTGTATCCATTGTCACAATTTCCTGTACTTCTCATAATCATTTATATCACACAGAATTGAAAAGGGACTTGATGTCCGAAATGCATACTCTTCAGGGAAATACAGATATGATATTCTAAAGTTTGTCCTCTCTCTGACTGATGGTGTAATAAGTCTAGTGAAAATGGAAAAACTGTTATAGTGCTAGTATAATTGAATTACAACTTTGTTTTGCCTTTAGTCAAATCTTTTTTAGTAGTATCTTCTAGCTAAATAAAGCAAGCTGTAAAAAACAAAATTTGTAAACATGAGGTTGACGACAGCATTGGTATCATTTACCATCTTGAATATTGTATGCATGTGCTGAAATGTAAACAGATTGTCAGTTGTGCGGTGGTTTTGCCATGCAGCCAAGATGTATTTTCAACATTGCTTTTTGGTGTAGTGCTGCATGTGTGCATCCTCCCTTAATTATGCATTGTTATGAATTCAAGAGAACAATTTGTAATAC
The DNA here is from genome assembly GCF_000671375.1 of Centruroides sculpturatus. Lineage (NCBI taxonomy): Eukaryota > Metazoa > Arthropoda > Arachnida > Scorpiones > Buthidae > Centruroides > Centruroides sculpturatus. The sequence goes on from NW_019384522.1 coordinate 796,948, forward strand.
TCTTAAATTAACAATCTACCATCAATAAAAAATTTTCAAAATATTTCAACTCTTTCTGAACCTCTTATAATTACTTTTTGCAGCCTCACTTTAAGGGCAGGTATTAACAAACTAGTCTAAAAATAAAAACAAAGTGCAAAAACTTATAAATACAGTAGAGGGTCATTTATTTGAATCAATTGAGGACTGGGGTTGTTTGGATAACTGATTATGTACGAAAAAATATATTAACCTATCCCATGTTGAAATATTTCTCCATTGCATGTCTCTTCGCATTGAATTTTCATCGATGTTAAGCCTAACGTAAATTTTTATAATAATAATAATCGTGGCTACTGTATCGTTAAAAATTATTTCTTTATTTTGTACAAACAAATATTGAAAAATATAAAAACAAATAAAAATTATACTTTAGAAGTTAAGAATATGTGGAACCCATATATCAAGCTTTGAAACGAAACAAATTTGTTTCAAGTAATCATAAACAGTTTAATTTGACAAAATTAATCTCTTAGTGATTTCACGTGTTGTTGTTTGGCAATTTGCTTCAATCAGTGCCTTTGTTTTGTTTTCATTGGCTTCAACTGGCCGTCCAGAATGTGGTGCATCTTCAATATTGAAATTGCCAGAACGAAATTTTGTAAACCAGTTTTGGCACTGTCGTTCTGTCAACACATCATCTCCATACATGTACCCCAATTTTTTCCTTGCTTGAACAGCATTTTGATTTTTTGATAATAAAAAAGCAAAATATGCCAAAAATGATGCTTTTGATCTTCCATGTTTGATGGGACACAAAAAATAAAGAATTTCACAAAATCAAACAAAACTTTTTCCAAATAAGCCTTAAAATGCTAGCTGTCAAAATATATATAGATAATACAGTTTAGAATGAAAATGGCAGGAAAAATACGAATAATCTGTCTAGTGGTAAAAAAACGAACTTACTTTCTGAACAACCTAATAAACTTGCCAACTGGAACGCATTCAGTTGACCAGCTTTCGGATAAATGACGCTCTACTGTACTTGAAATTTAAATTCTACCATTAGTTTTAAATAAATAAATGACACTTCCGTGTTGCAGCGTTACTAACAGCAATTTGTTAAAATTCAGATGTACTTGCAAGTACTGTACTTTCAACAGCTTACAGCCATCATCCTCAGGCGAAAATCGAATATATTTATTATTGAATTATCAGTTTTTTTAATGGACTTTTCAAATTACGTAATGCACGTAGATGGAATATAGCAGTGTTCTTCAACCAGTGTGCCGTCACAAGGTGAAATGTGTGACATGAACTTTTACATGATTCTATTAATTTCAGTTTTTATTTATATATTTTTATCACAGTTGTTGTGTTTCTTATGCTTCTATTTCATTCACTGATGAAATAAAATGATGTTAAAGCAATAAAACACATATGTCATTCCAGTACGTGCTTATTCTTTTGGAGTTATATATTGGACTCGCACAGATCTTAAGCAACTCCAAATGAAAACAAGAATAACACTTACTAAGCATGAACAACATTATCCTAAGTCTGCCATAGAAAGATTAACTCTTCCATGTAAAGATGGCGGACGTGGCCTGATTGACATAGTTAACCATCACTACAAATAAATACAGTCACTGCGAGAGTTTTTCTACAAGAAAAGAGAAACATCACAGTTACATAAAGCAGTAACTCTAGCAGACTCAAATAACACACCATTAAACTTACACTCACATCATACAGACTTGACACAACATATAAAAAGCATAGACACCATTAGGCAATCGTGAGCTCAAAAGACATTCTTACGACCTGGCCCAGATTTTGTTGACAAAACTGTGTCAAACAGCTGGTTAGATCGGGGATGCCTCTTTGGAGAGACGGAAGGATTCATGATTGCCATACAGGATCAGGATATAAATACTAAAAAACACTTGCCTATTCATCAGAAAACACATGCTCAAAGCAGGGGTGCACAACCTGCGGCCCGCGGGCCGTATGTGGCCCGCGGACGGTACAGGCCAAATCCCTTCTTTCGAAGTTTCTAAGTGTAGAACTTTTTCCCTTTCACAAAGTCATTAGCACCCAACTGTTTTATGACTTTCCCTGAGGAGAGAAATGGGGGATTGTTCTATAAATAAGTCTATTTTTAGCTAATATTTTCTGCTTTANAAAAATTAGAAAATTAAGCCTCGTTTAAATACTGGCTCCCTTTCATGGTCAAGCCAGTGTTGCCAGCTAAAACATGTAAAAATACTATTAAAGTAGCCAAGACATAGCCAAATATTGTAGCGCCACATCACTAGCAGACATTTGAATTTGCCAACTAGAATGTGGTCGGTTAACCGACGTGATGGTTGACCGGGGGTCGAATAATTGATGCTCTACTGTATAATAAAAACCCAAAAGTAGAACTAGTAATAATGAATATGTGTGAATAAATAAATGAGCAGTTATTTATTGTGACATCAACACAAATGCTGATCAAGTTTTAATCATGTTTTTAATTTATTTAATTTAAAATATATTCTTTCCACTTCAAATTAGTACTGTAGTGTCTTGCCCCTGTACATCATACTTTTCCTTTAACAATAGTCATGTTGGTCATCTATTAAATTAATTAACAGCTTTCAGGGGAAGTTTTGAATTGAAATTCCAGTTTGCATTAGAAGTTTTTACGTAGTTAATCAGGGCCGCCCTGCCCCTAAAAGGTTTCCATAACTGATCTCGTCTTTCATCTATCTAACTCTTAGATTAAGGAAAGACAGGCGGACAACAGTGGGACAACTTTCAACAAGCAAATTATTGCTTGTTGAAAGATTCTAAAATAAACTTTTGTGAGGATCGAATCCAGACTTTCAGTATATTTATATCATTACATCATAATATCACATCGTACCTATACTTTCCTTGAATAACTGTCAACTTTTACACTTAGGAGCTAAACATCTGTTAAGTTTTCAGGCCTAATAATGACGCTTTCTCATCATCTTTCGACCTAATATCTCGACTTCAACGTTACATCATTGGAACAGAACAACAAAGTGAGGCAGTCGTCCTCGAAGAGATCAGTCTCAAGTTCCGTATCTTTTTCGTGTGCATTGTGCTTTTCACTGGACCATTGGACTTATTTAAGCGCCTATTCTCTGGATTAACATTGACTTAAAATACTTGATTGCCTAACTGGACTAACTTCGTTGTCAAGACCTACTAGCAACTCACTAAAACTCGAGGTATTTATAGCCACGCGCAAATTCTGTAAACTCTCTCTCAAGAAGCGCAGAACTGTAACCAAAATTTTAGACCCATTTTAATGTCTATTATATATATATATCTAATATCAATTGTAGCAAAGATCTCTAACAGCTAGCATATTTAAAATTGATATATTTTATATCCTGTATGGCCTATNCATTAATCACTTGGAGGTCCGGCCCCCAGTCAGTAAACTTAATCCTAATTTGGCCCTTCTTCAGAAAAGGTGCATCCGTGCTCAAAGATACAACATTCACAAATGACATATGCAGAAAATCAGAAAATCTCACATCATGCCAGAAACCATACAACACATCACATCTGGTTGCAAGCTCTTGGCACAGACAGATAATTTACATAGACATAATCAAGTAGCAAATACATCAAGAGCTTGCAAAGAAGCACAAATTATTAGACATCCATGTTCAACAGACAGTATTGGAAAACAACATGCACAAAATGTACTACAACAGCCATAATCACAGATAAAACAATTTAGCACAAAAGACAAGACATCCCACTCATTGACAAACACAATAAAATCATATAAATTATAGATATCTGTTCCAAACACTCACAATATACAAAACACGTGCAGTGAAAAAATCAGGAAGTACACAGAACTCGCCCAGGAAATAAAGCATCTATGGAGGATGGATAGGGTGCTTATTGTACTTGTCGTTCTCTCCTCTAAAGGTGTCATACCACACACGCTACACAAAAGCCTGGAAACATTACAATTGAGTAGAAATACATATATCACACTACAGAAGGCCACTATATTGAATACATATCACATTGTTAGGAAATTCCTGAATACAGATACACACTGACACACTTATTTAATTTTTGTCTTGTTTTGGTTACTATGCCTTGACTCTGATCTGGCATAGTACACAGCCATCGGTGTCAACTGAGTATAACTCACAAAACTGAACATAATAATAGGTTTATGGCATTACGAAATTCCACTAATAGTATCGTATCATATATGTTTTTGAGGGGAATAACATTTGGTGTGCCATGTTGAGTCATTTTGAGTCATAGGTGTGCCACGAGTAGAAAAACGTTGCGGAACACTGGAATATAGAATAAAACATTAAAATTGAAATAATTAAATGTTTTTATAGAAATGTGCTGTAATGACATAATCTCTCCAAAAATACATAAATAGCTAACAATGGTGCTGTGTGTAGCTGTGGTATAAATTAGAACACAAAGTTATAACTTGGATTGTTTAAATATACAGGTAACCCCCATGTAACACGGCACTTCTATAGCACGGTTCACTCTGACACGGTTCGAGAAATGGATAAAACCCTCGTACAACATGAAATGTAATACATTTTTACATACTGAAGTACTAATAGTTCAGGAAAATTATTATTTTCGTGAACTATTAGTACTTCAGTGTGTAAATTTTCTTTTCTCGTCTCCATACACATGGTCCTTTGCGAAAATTGTTTCAATTTTGCCAGATCTCAACGCTTCTGGTGTTGCCAGATGTTTTTCCCTTATTCCGTAAGTGCTTAGCACCATATAAGGAAATTTATAAAGATCTTTTAACTAGAAGCAAGCAATCTAAAATTACATACACTTTTTGCAAAAGGTAAAGCATGAATCTGAAAATAATGCAGAAAAATGCTCAGAGGATAACGATAACTTGCCAAAAATAAAACGCTCTCGGTTAATAGTGCTTTTAGTGATGACAAAGAAAACATTGTTTAATTTATATTAATATGTATCACTTAAGAAAATTTTAATAAAGATATTTAACTTAATTATGAAAATATAGTAGCATGTTTTTTAATTTTTGGAACCTAACCCTCCTTTTCATACTAGTTCTTTGATTCGCATAACACGGCAATTTTTTGGAACGTAACTACCGTGTTATACGGGGGTTACCTGTAGTGCAAAATAGATGTGCTATATTATTACTGTGATGGGTAGCACATAGCATTTGTCTGCATGGAATTGAAAGTGTTACTCTGTGAAAAGCCTGTAAGTATTTAATTTTTCACATCTAACAACTTGGGTTTTTTCATTTCTGAATGGTACTTTCTTAATTCTAATAAGTGTTTACTAGTAGCTAAGTAGATAAAACCACTGAACGCCAGTAATCTGTCATGGGTTTGTGCATGGCCAACTGGCTGGCTATGTGAAGTTTTCCAGGGTTTTTTCACTTTAGTAACATCTAAATAAGGACCAGCTTCACATAAAAGTCTTCTTGGGATGCATCCCCTCGTCAGATTGCTTGCATATCATGTTGCTGTAACCAAATAAATCAAGCTAATTCTATTAATTTTTCTATAAATGCAATATTTACGAGAATGTATTTCCCATGTAGTTTATACATTTCATTGCATAAATATAAACAGTTTATCATCACATAAAAGCAATTCTTCTGGCATTTTTTACAAGTTTTTTTTTAAACAAAGTGATGTGAACTTTTTCGCACATTAAAGTTAGCAACTTTGATCTTGTGCGGGCCACCACAATGTATTCAACACTGATCACTTTTTAAATATTAATGGTAGACTAGTATTAATTAGTAGTTGTTGATCATCCTCTCTTCCAGGAGGTGGTCAATTACCACTTTTGATTGAATTACAGTGATACCTTGGTTTTCGTTGTTAATCTGTCTAAAAACAATCGGCAAAATCCAAAACTGACGAAAACTTAGGCAATTAATTTCCATATGAATCAATGTAAATCCAATTAATTTGTTCTAGACATTCCAAAATACAAAACTGAAAATACATTTTATACAGAATAAATATAGCATTTAATAGGAAAAACAATTAGAAATTAATATAAAATGAATATAAAAGATTAATATGATGGCCTCCAAAACAGAATTGGCATCTAACTGTTTTTGATTGATCCAAATTAATAATAACTGTTTAACGTCTTCAATTGTTTGTAATTTCTGTTTTGTTAGCACATTCACTCCTTTCGCTATATTAGCCTCCTTTTTTGCCACAATGTAACTTATTGTGGATGACATCTTCCTGTACATGCAGCTGATTTTAGCAATCTTAATCTGCTTGCATAGTTTTCAATGGTTTCCTTTGAATTGAATTGATTTTGTTCCTGGCTTTCTTCAAAGGGCTGCTGGCTTTGGAAAATTTCTGTTTCCATGATGAAGTTAAAAGGAAAGGAAAGAAATGGAATTGTTTGGCTAGATGTACAGGGTAATGCTCACACAACACCACACTAAGCAGGAAAACATGAATCACCTTTTGTTTTTGCAAAATTAGTAATGACGTCACGTAGGCATGCCAACGAAAACTGAGACAAATTTTTTATGGAAAAAATCAGCGATAACCAAAGTCAATGAAAACTGAGACATTACTTTACTTCAATCCCTTTCTGAAACAGTCTCTTCTTTCTATCGGATCCAATGGTATGGTGGCATTTGAATAGAAAAATTACACAATACAAAGTTACTGGCAAGCACAGAATGTTTTAAGTGGTTTTCAGAGGTGCCAAGTTTAAATATTTGGTCTGTTTTTTTGTGAAATTTGATTTGTTGACAGACTACTATTTGATATTTGGCTGTGAATGGTACAGTTTCTTAGAGATAACATTAGAAAAAATTATGATATCTTAAAAACATTTAAGCTATATTTTCAATTCCTGTCTATTTGACCAATGAATTTGTGCCATTTTATACCATCCAAGTATTGCAATAAATGTGACAATGGTAGGCTAAAATAACCAAACTATTTGGTTTTCATTTTAATATTTGTTATTTCATAGTATTTAATTTATATAACTACAAAGGTTATCTTACATTAGACTTTATTACACCAAGTGACCAATCTAACAAATTTTTTAAAAAATTTTATTCTTTTACTGTACACAATTTAAAGAATTTTTTAAAATGTGTTAGATTGGTCACTTGGTGTGATAAATCCTTATGTAAGATAACCTTTGTAGTTATATAAATTAAATACTATAATATAATAGAAGGTTAGAAGTATGAAATAATCTAATAAACTTAATGTTTGTTATTACTTTTTGCTCGGGCAATGCTGGGCTTATCTGCTAGTATATATGTACCGTAACATACATACTAGCCTGAAGTTCAGCCAGTTTCTGAATTAGTTAGCCATTTTGCACTTTGGCCAAGAAGAGTGGCCAATGTCCAATGTACAGTGATACCTCTGTTCGTCGATAATCCGTCCAAAAACAATTGGCAAAATCCTAAACCGATGAAAACCGAAGCAATTATTTTCATATGAATTAATGTAAATCCAATTAATTTGTTCTAGAAACTTCAAAATACATACCAGAAACACATTTTATAGAGAATAAATAGTGTTTAATACTGAAAACAATAAGAAATTAATATGAAATGAATATAAAAGTCTAATGTAAAGAATAAATGAATGTTTAACATGACATTCAAATGGCTGCTGGCTGTGGAAACTTTCATTGATCCGATGATGAAGCTACAAGGGAAAGAAACAATGGAATTGTTTGGCTTTTTTTAATCTCTGCCCTGTGGGCACTAAGAGGGCCTCTTTTAGCAAGCCCGTTATGGGTTCTGTCAGGCCCACAATGGGGCGGCAGCTGGGTGGTGAGTGACTGGGCCCAACATATCTGGACAGACCACTCCCGAAAAATTCTTGAGGATTTTTCGACCCATGCACATTAGATCCCAGAGCAGTAGGCTGCCACCTTTGACCACTCGGCCTTCCGGTTGTCATAGAAGAATTGTTTGGCTAAATGCAAGGGGAGGTAATTCTCACACAAGGAGAAACAACACCACACTGAGCAAGAAAATGCATGGGTCACTTTTTGTTTTTGCAAAATTAGCAGTGAGGTTACATGGGCACACCAATGAAATCCAAGGCAACCAATGAAAACCGAAAATTGACAATAAACGAATTCAAGATAGAAAAATTTAAGTTATGACAACAGTGGAAGCATTTGGGAAGCTGCATGTAAATAGGAACAATAGGGCATGTAGACCGAAAACCAAGGTATTACTGTACTTGAAATGACTAGTTTATAAGCTACTTTGGCCGGCCATTTCGCAAAGTGGTGGGAAATTTCTGGCCAAAATTTGATATGCTGATGCCAAGACTGTTTGGTGCCATGCACATGCTAGCAAGGAAGGTGCCACATTGTGACAATGATATTCCACATGTCTGCTGCTTTTTGGAGAAGGTCCTGCCTCTGTGACTTGTTCTTATTATTCTGACATAATGGTTTCATTGTGAGTACAGTATTCCTTGTATTTCTATAATATTCTATATGAATACTTTGAGTTCAAAGGTTAAGTTGTAGGGCACATAAAAATGTGTGTTGTGGGGTATATGTGATGACGCACATTGCTGGAAGGAATGTGCGTCACCTGAGCACTAATTATGCTCAGGTTAATAAATGATGCACAAATTATGCTCAGGTTAATAAATGTGCGTCACCCTTCACTAATTATGCTGAGGTTAATAAATGATGTTTGCTACAACATGTTTTTCTTCAAAGGAATGTATTAAATTAACAACAGAACACAGTTTACTGGGGCTGTATCCCATGTAACAATATTGCAGTTTCAAATATTCATAATTGCTATTCCATAGATTGTCTCATAGCTACCTACATGGGACAGATATGCTGGGTGAAGTTGGACTACACATAAATGCGAAACCATCATTTGATATGTAAATCAGGTTCTCTGATACTTTTGAATATGTTGCCGCAAATAATAGCAGGATCCTCATCAGAAACAAATATGGCATTTTTATAGAGGACATTAAATTGGCAAAAGCAAAGCAGAAAAAAAAAAGTGTTGACTATCATTGAAAAGAAAATATGATGTTATTGAAGTTGATGGCAAAGAAACACTTATTGTGCCAATAACAGGACACAATAGTGGTATTCTGTACTATGTGCATACAGAAGAATTTTTCAACATATTACACAATACCCATTTGAAAATTGGGCATGGATGGTCGCACAATTAAGTACAAAAATGTCACCAAAGAAGCCATTACATTGTACTGTACCTCCACTTATGCAAGCCATGTCAGACCAAATTGTCAAATCCCAAAAGAGTTCTAATTTCTAAAACTTTGATGTTTAAAGAATTTAATTCAAGATGCCAGGTAGATCTTACAGACATGCAAAGTAACCATGACGACAAGTACTAGTTTATACTCAATTATCAGGATCATTTAACCAAGTTTATATTATTGCAACCTCTGAAAAGCAAAAGAACAGAAGTTGCTTACCAGCTACTTGATATCTTCACACTATAGGTGCTCCAAGTGGGCTTAAATCAAATAATGGGAGAAAATTTGCAAATCAGGTTATAAATGAACTAAAGAACATATGGCCTGAACTGAAACTAGTACATGGAAAACCGAGGCATAACCAAAGCAAAGATTCTGTTGAACGTGCCAACCAGGATGTTCAGAATATGATGACGACATGGATGCAAGTAAATAAATCAACACATTGGGCTAAGGGGCTCTGATTTATTTAATTCATGAAGAACTGTTCTTTTTACCAAAGCGTTTAGCAGTTGCCTTATGAGGCCATGTTTGGCTGCAAAGCAAAAGTGGGGCTTAGAATCTCAAATCTGATCAGAAAGGTTGTAGATAATTTACTTATAAACAACCACGACTTTTTTCTTCAGACTTTGGCCATTCGCCCCATGCCATTTCGCAAACTGGTCAGCCAAATCTCAAAATCAAGAAATGATCGGACATTGGCCATTTTCCAATTTGGCCAGACATTTCCCACTTTTGCCGTAACATATATATATATTTAACACAAATAAAATAGAAATTATCTGTAAATATATATATTTTTAGTTACTAGAAGTTTTATGAAGGCTTTTTTACTATTTGTGCACATAAATGTATTATTTTTATTTTACTGCACTCTTAGAACCTATAACCGGTGTGTGATATTTAAAAAAAAAAAAAAAAAAGGATAAAGATCACCACAAATGTTTTTGAACCGCTGTGAGTTCTTCCTCAGGTGTGAAATTGAATTACTGATGGGACAGAGCAAACTGTTAAAGGAAGGTCACGATACTTCAACTAGACAAACACACGTGTCTCATGTAACACCTTCTAATTGTTTCTTGAATTTCCTTTAACAGTTTGCTCTGTCCCATCGGTAATTCAGTTTCAAACCTGAAGAAGAACTCACAGCAGTTCAAAAACGTTTGTGGTGATCTTTATCCCTTTTTTTTATATATATATATATATATATCACATTGGTTATAGGTTTTAAGAGTGTAGTATTTAACACATCCTGGTGTTTTGTAGTTAGTATAGTGTATTTTTATTTTACATATACAATTTATTATGGGAACATATTTTTCCAAAGTCAAATAAATTACAGTACAATCACTCTCACATTCTCTCAAATGGATTTTTTATTATATATTATAAAAATTTAATTATAAGGATTGAATTTAAATATAATAAATGAATATTCCATATAAAATATAGTCAGATTTAAATTATATATGTATAAGTTTTTAATGAAATTTATTCTATTTTCTTCGTATTACAGAGAAACTATTAAAATTTCAAATAGAATTAAAATTTGATGTTAACATTGCCTAACATAATTTTTATAATTTTAATCAACAAATTTAAATAGAAAAATATGCATTCATACTTTCATTTTTAAAAAATATAATTTCTAAAATTTGTTTAGGTAAATACCTTGAAAGACCAAGGAAATGCTGCATTAAATGCTGGAAAACTTGATGATGCTGTAGCATTTTATACTGATGCTATTAAGTTAGATCCATCCAATCATGTCCTCTACAGTAATCGCAGTGCTGCATATGCAAAAGCAGAAAAATTTAAAGAAGCATTAGATGATGCAGAAAAAACTATAAGTTGTAAACCAGATTGGAGTAAGGTCTGTATATTGAATATTTATAGTATTATATATTGTCTTATATTTAGTGATTGGAAGAAATTATATACAGTAGTATTGTACAGGATTGATATATATGTAGGCTATTTTATTTTTTCAAGCTCCGATGGTCCATAAAAAAAAAAGACAAGTGTAAATAACAAAATGAATTTATTACCAAAAGTTAGGTACAAACATGGTTACTTTTTAACATAATCACTGTGAAGATTGAGGCATTTATCATATCTGTGGATGAGCTTTTCCATATCCTTGTTATAGAATGTTGCCGCCAATAACTTGAGATGGGCCCTAACTTTTTTTTTTTTTTAAGATTATCATTAGTCTTGAACCTCTGCCCTCCTAGCCACTTTTCCTGTTCAGGAAAGAGGTGGAATTCGCTCAGCACTAAATTGGGGCTATATGCTGCGTGTTTAAAGGTGGTGAAGAATCTTTCAGACTTCCACCCAGCTTAAAACTTTTTAATGTGTGAAGACTTCCACCTCTTTCCTGAACTGAAAACGGGGCTAGCAGGGCAGAGGTTTGAGACTAATGAACTAATGATGATCTTCAAAACAACATTGTTAAAGCCATCTCAATTCACTGGTGGCAACATTCTATGATAAGGGGATGGAAAAGCTTGTCCACAGATAAGACAAATTCCTCAATCTTCATGGTGATTATGTCGAAAAGTAACCATATTTGTACCTAACTTTTGGTAACAAATTCATTTTGTTACTTACACTTGTCTGTTTTCTGGACCATCAGAACTTTAAAAAAACAGCTCTTGTATGTATATACAGTAGTGTTCACTTATAACAAACCTGCTAATAACAAACTCTTGACTATAACTAATCAATTTTAAAAGTATGAATGACACACTCATAAGAGCAGTGCAATTTTTTATTTATTTTTTTGGCTACAACAAACCTGTATATAACAAAGAATATTTGGATTTAAAAAAATGTAAGTTATTGTTTATAACAGATTATGCATACAAAGAATACTCTTGAGATTTTACTAGGATTTTTAAATAAAAACTTTCCTGTAACATAATGGGAGTGACATGAAAGGATTAACTATTGTAACTAATTTCAATGTACACATTTATCACTAATGCACATTAATTTCGATGCACACAACAAATTTTTCATTATAAATTTAAGTTTTTATTCTCTTTCTGTAAGCTATCAGGTTTCTTATTTCACTAAGGTATTTTCTGAGGTTCATTTACCTAGCCATTAACAATAAACTTAGAAATTTACACTGTCAAGGATTTTCATTTGTTAGTGCTGTAATCTTAAATGTTATTTTTGATCTGTTATTAACAGTTAAATGATTTTGTTTGATTTCTCACCCATTTAACTCTTGGAAATTGAAAGTATGCTTTAGATTGGTTAGAAAATTTCAACTGTAAATACAGTATTTCAAATTTGAATTTCAAAATCAAGCTGTCTCAAAATTTAAAATTTATGCTGTTATCAGTTAGAAACATTCTGTTTACTAATGTTGGTCATAAAGAATAATGAACTGTGTGTAATGTTGAGGCATATCGATTCTTGCTATTGCTAAGTTGGAATTACAAAGTGCTGTGCTTAAGTCCTTGTGAAATATGACGACTCAAAGTGCTAATCAGTGTAAACAGGAACGTAAGTCATTTATGTTACAGACTAAATATGAAATTAATAAAAGGTTGAAAAGCAGTGTAAAGCAAAGCAAATTATGTAAAGAAATGAATAACTAAATTGACAATTGATACCATTTGGAAGGAAAAAGACAAACTTGCAAGTGTTCAAATGTGATAATTCAAAAAAACTTAGAAAATTAGCATATGATGAATTAGATAAAGTATTGTCAAAATGGTTTTCTCAACAGAGAGTTAAGTTCTGGTGCTATCAGTGGTGCTGTATTGCAGTCAAAAATGGAACAGTTAGAATCAAATTGGAAAAGAGTACTGAGTTTAAATGCAGTAGAAGTTGAATTGAGAGATTTAAAAAAAAAAAAAAAAAAACATGTATTGGAAGCCAAAAAATTGTTGGAGAAGTGGCTGCAGTAAATATGGACATGGTAGAAGACTAGTTGCAAAACAAGTGACCCAAAAGAGAAAATTTTCAAGATTTTGATATCTAATCCAGATGAAATGAGTCTGTTTTATAAGCTTACACCAAATAGGATACTAAAATTCAAAGGAGAAAGCTGTGCAGGAGGAAAATTATCTAAAGAAAGAATTACTATTCTACTAGCAGCAAATCTTGTGGGAATGGAAAAGAGGAAATTGTTAGTAATCAGCAAATGAAAAATCCAAGATGTTTCAAAAATTGATGGCTACCAGTAAACTACAAATCTAACCAAAAAGCTTGGATGACCTCTAACATTTTCTGTGATATATTGTGAGAATGGGATGAAGAATTGAGAAAAAAGAAATGAAAAATTTTATTATTGATTGACAACTGTCCGACACATCCTGACATCAAGAATTTATGTTGCATTACACTGGTGCTCATGCTGCCTAATATACATTCAAAACTACAGTCTTTATATCAAGGGGTTATACACAGATTTAAAAAGAATTCTCCTTCTAATAGCAAAGAATTGTTTTCTATAAATCTTGATACAATTGATACAATAAACTTTGTCCATATGGCATGGAAAAATGTATCAGTGCAAACAATAGCAAATTGTTTTCAACATGCTTGCTTTCTACAAACTAATGGAGAAGACTTTGATTTAGGTGACGACATTCCAATCAATGAACTTTTTAAAAGTAAACTTACAAATGAAACAAAAGATGTTCAAGATGTGCTCCCTCTGCAGATGCATTTTCTGACAATGATTTTGAAGAATATGTCAGAGTTGATGACAATATTGTATGTAGAACAATGTAAACAATGTTATAAATAGAAAACTTTTGACTGATGATGATATAGCTTCAGTGTCTTTCAAAAATAATGAAATTAGTTAGGATGATGATGATGATACAACTTACACAGATAGTGTCGATGCTCTGATATTGCCAATTTCTGAAGTTTTGCAAAACACTATTATTATTTGAGAGTTTTTCTGAGGTGAAATTGTGTATTACAGAATGCTGTGCAACTAGCAAAAATAGACAAACAAAAATAACTGACTTTTTTAAGCAGCCATGTGCATTCATATTGATGTTTTAACATGCAACTTCCTATGTAATAATTTGTTACATTTTATTTTTGAGACATTAAACTTTGGCTGTTCAAAATTAGACTAAGTTTTATTTTTTATCTGATATAATGAACATTGGTTATAAACAGACACTATCATATATATATTTGTTTTTGTAGAGGATTGGGATTTGTACTGTACTCTACATGCATCCAATGGATTGTACAAAGATAATTCTGATCATCAATACACACTATTTTACTACATATACTGAATTTTATAATATTTTATTATGAAAATCTGTGTGTGTTTATGGTATACATACAGTAAAAATATAAGTAAAATGTTCTAAGCATATTTTACCATTTTTCTATTTATTGTAAATTGTTGCATATCTAGGCAGACATTTGAAAATACTTGGGTGGAACACAAATTTATGCATAATTTTTTTTTATGTGCCACTTCTGGACTGCAGTTCCTGCAAGACAAGAGTATCAAGTATAATTAACTTAATGATTCAGTTCTTAAATATTTTTGTCATTATACATTTAACTTTTAAAATATACATTCAATGTTCAGAAAATGGATTAATTTGTTATAAAGATTTTGTTAATTAACTGTAAATTTGAGTTTTTTTAATGTCCAATATGAACACTAATAAAAATGAACTGAAGTATGAAAACTTCTGAGATTTTTCAGCAAAAGTATTTTTATTAGTTTTAAATATTTCTTATCAAACACCTTCAAATATCTGTAACACATTCAATTTTAAATTAAAATGCTTATGATATTCTTTAATTGAGCAGAGCTCTGCATAAGTCAGAAAGTGTTTTGTCTGTGATCATAGATTAAAACAATTGCACAACCACTAAATATGATTTTTTGCAAATATAGTAAAGCATATTCAAAACAGAAACCTGCCTAAATGGGAAAAATTCTTAGGAATGCAGTGACTATCTGATAACAAGAAACCTGTTCAAAATGGAAACTTGTCAGACTGGAAAAAATATTTGATACCATAAGAGTCCAGTTTACATAGGTTTTACTGTATGTACAACTTGGTAAGGTTGGTGTTGTGATGAAGGTGGAATTTTTAAATTTGATTTGTAGGCTGAGGTACTAAAGGTCAAAATGTGCCATGTCTCTGGGCTGATTGCTGGTTGTGTGTTACATGTTAATCAAGTTTCCAATTGCTGTCAATTTACATTGATCTCTACAACAATTTTTTTTAATCTTAGATTTACAGTAGAGCGTCATTTATCTGAATCAATTGGGGAATGGGGTTGTTCATATAACTGATTATGTATGAAAAAATATAACCTATCCCACGTTGAAATTTTTCTCCGTTGCATGTCGCTTCGCGTTGAATTTTCATCGATGTTAAGCCTAACAAAAACTTTTTAAAATAATAATTGTGGCTATTGTATCATTAAAAATTATTTTTTTATTTTGTACAAATAAAATAAATATATTGAAAAATATAAAAACAAAAAAATATATACTTTAGAAGTTGATCTATTATCAAAAACGTTCAATTCAATACGACACACAGTCCTCAGGAAAACATCACACACCAACAAAAAAAAATATTGGAGTAGCCCAAGATATAGCCAAAGATTGCAGTGCCACAGCACTAGCGAAAATTTAAGTTTGCCGACTGGAATGCTTTCGGATAAAAGATGCTCTACTGTAAATCTGTTTTAAAATGCTTTTTTACAGTTTTAGCTTTCTACATTGCAGAGCTCAGTTTTCTTTCTCTAGAAAATACCTAATGTATGTAACCTGGAAATGATTCGTAAAGCAAATGAAAACATTTGTTTTCAGCATAAATGTTTATTGTTAAACTCAGTGCAAACTCTAGTTCATTTGGAAGCAAACTTGCTGGAGGCAATATTGAACAAAATTTGATTATCATATGTTTCAATCATTAACTGCATGGTTATTGATTTGATATCACTCTACATCATACCATTTAGGTGGAAAATAGGAGTTCCCTTCAACAACTCTTGGATCAAACATGTTGGATTTTTGGGTAACAATTGGGTGATAGTCATGTGCATTTGAAAGTTTGTGAAAAAGGAACATGCACTGTAAGCCATAAACAAGTCTTGCATGTGTTTGTGCTGTGGTCTTTTCTTGTTTCATCAATGGCTTTGCTATGCTGGGATTATAAATCAGAAAGCTGTATGATAGATTTTCATAGATGTAAAAATATAAATACCTTTATTGATTTTATTGAAATTATAAAAGTTATGTACATATAATGGCAAATCCATTCTCTATCAAGTCCCTGTTTTCATTCATTTGTTAAATTTCACCAAATAGTCTATAAATAGAAGCAGCCAAAGCTAACATCAAAAAATGGTCATTGCCATTTTACAAACAAACTACCAAGCAATAGTTCATACATGGGTAGATGAAATATTCACTGGTTTTTTACAACTGTGTCATGAATGATATCATAAGGGACAACATTGTCAGATTATTGGAGGAAAACAGATCCTAGCAATTATTTCTGACAGCAATCAAAAGCAATGACATCAACTAGTTTGTGCCAGATAAGGTTTCTAATTTCCCTGTCTTTTGCTTGTCCCAGGATATAATTAATTATTTTTAAGACATAAAATAAATCTTAGTCAAATGATATAATTATTTTTTATTTTTAAGTAACTTAATACATCCTGCAACCTCCAAAATAATAATAATAATAATGCTGTGTAAAACGTATGGTTAAAAATTACTTTCGAATTATGTAGAAATTTTCACAAATAGAAAAATTTATTAAAGTTTGTTGGAAACTACTTACAATAAAAATTCAAAGGAATTTTGTTTAAAATTTAAAGAAAAAAATAAACTTAAATCAAACTTCTAAGTTAGAAGGTAATTTTCATTATTTAAATAAAATGCAATACAGAATATTATTGTAAATTTTTATAATAAGATTTTAAAAAGCAAAGATGATCAATACTCCGATCACTCAATCTGTTTCTTAGTAATGAGAAGTCCTGCTACCAAGAATAATCTTTTCGATTCAATTGATGTGAGTGGAATCGTGATTAATGCATTTAAGAGAAGACAGATGTTATGTGTTTTTTCACCTGTAGCCTAGAAAATTTGTAGTTTGTTTTCTAGATGCATTACAGTACTTGTTAATGTTTTGCCGTGTTTCATATAAACAAAGACACTTTTAGTTTGTCCAACAATGTTTACTTGTAATTTATTAAAACAAAAGAATACACAGAGACTGCAGTTATTGAAGCTACTGGGCATGATTAAAACTTAAGACAGCATCAGCACAATTATTCGAGATATTACAGGTTCTGACAAGTAAAGAATTTTTAGGGTCTTGTCACAAATAGGCTACATATTGATTATTGACAATCTATGACATGCCATAATAAACAAAAATTTAAAAACATAATAAGTAGGTTTAAAATTAATGTATTCTTGACAGTTTATGGGTTAATTATACTTTCTATTTGCAAAAGTTCCTCAAGTTTAACACACAAAATAAGAGAAAGTGAACTTTTAAGAAATTTTCAGGATTTCCCGGAATCTTTCTCAGGTTAAAAAACTCCCGGGATCCTGTTGGAGAAAGCCTAGTGCAGGGCTTTAAAGTGGGGTTTTTTCCCCCAGCGGGTATTTAACATTGAATGAACTGTTAATAAATTTCAAGTTATACATTTTTTACTTTTTTAACATATTTTTAATGTCAGTCAATAAAGATCAGAATTTCTGATAACTGCAGGGATCGTTATGGAAAATTTAAAAAATTACCAACCGTCTCACCAGTATTAATTTTTTCACCATTTCAAATTATTTATTGCTACTAGTTTTACTTACTAATTAATGCAAGTGCTGGTAACCTTATCAGTTTGGAGTCTGGAAAGCAAAAATAGTGTGTTAAGCTGTCACTTAGAAATAGGAATTCTTTTTGAATAATTCTGAATAATAAATTTGATCACAGTACTTCAACAGTATTTCATAGGTTCTTTCATGTCAGAATTTTTATGCTTTAGTCTACTGAAAAAAGAAATCGAAGTGAAAAAATGTCACCCCAAATTTTCTATCAATTAATAAAAAATCCTCACTTTGGAAATGCTGGGTGGCATTGCATGAAAATTAGTTCTCAATGTCACTTGCTATTTTCCTGTTCAAAGTTGCTGTGTGATGTCATGACACCACTAAGAGTGTGGTGCATGAAACTCCCTTTGTACAGGAGCGTGACATTCTGCTATTTTTCCTGAAATTTGCTTTGTGATTCAATTTCATGCTGAATGTCAAAATAAGGCGACTAGGGTTTTATTGCCACTTTAATAAAAATATTGTCAAGTGACAATTTTGGTACTATGCAGTGTGACCCTTGAACTATGTTATTAATGTTGTATTGATAACAATAATTAAATAAGTTCCAAAATAATCATAGTAAGCAGATTCTATTGTGTATTTTTAAGATTCGAAAATGATACTGTGTATAATTATTATAAGTTAAATGAAGTTCAAAATTCTATGATAAATATTCAAATCAAATTTATTTAAATATAGAATTCTATTTTTATATATATTAGAAGTAAAATATTATTTACTAACAACAATTTAGATAATTTCAATTTATTATTATTATTATTATTATTGTTGTTGTGTTTAGTAGGTAATACTCGGTTTAAACCGGTGGCTGTGTACTATGCTGGACCAGAGTCAAGGCATAGCAACCAAAACAAAACTAAAATTAAATGTGTGTGTCAGTGTCAGTATTAAGGAATTTCCTAACAATGTGGCCTGTATTCAATGTAGTGGCCTTCTGTAGTGTGATGTATGTATTTCTACTCAATTGTAATGTTCCCAGGCTTTTGTGTAGCATGTGTGGTATCACACCTGTACAGGAGAGAACAACAGGTACAATAACTACCCTATCCATCCTCCACAGATGCCTTATTTCCTGGGCAAGTTCTGTGTACTTGCTAATTTTTTCAGTGCATGTGTTTTGTACATTGTGAGTGTTTGGAATGGCTATGTCTATAATGTATGTGATTTTATTGTGTTTGTCAATGAGTGTGATGTCTGGTCTGTTGTGGTAAATTGTTTTATCTGTGATTATGGCTCTGTCGTAGTACATTTTGTGCGTGTTGTTTTCCAATACTGTCTGTGGAATATACTTGTAGTATGGTTCGTGGATGTCTGCCAATTTGTGTTTCTTTGCAAGCTCTTGGTGTATTATATTTGCTACTTGATTGTGTCTATGTAAGTAATCTGTCTGTGCCAAGAGCTTGCAACCAGAAGTGATGTGTTGTATAGTTTCTGGCATGATGTGACATTTTCTGCATGTGTCATTTGTGAGTGTTGTATCTTTGAGTATGTGTTTTCTGTAGTTTTTAGTATTTATGACCTGATCCTGTATGGCAATCATGAATCCTTCCGTCTCCCCAAAGAGGCATCCCCGATCTAACCAGCTGTTTGACGCAGTTTTGTCAACAAAATCCTGGGCCAGGTCGTAAGGATGCCTGCCATGGAGAGCCTTTTGAGCCCATGATTGCTTAATGTTGTCTATGCTTTTTATATGTTGTGTCATGTCTGTATGTTGTGAGTGTAAGTTTAATGGTGTGTTATTTGAGTCTGCTAGAGTTACTGCTTTATGTAACTGTGATGTTTCTTGTTTCTTGTAGAAAAACTCTCGCAGTGACTGTATTTGTTTGTAGTGAAGGTTAACTATGTCAATCAGGCCACGTCCGCCTTCTTTACGTGGAAGGGTTAATCTTTCTGTGGCGGATTTAGGATGATGTTGTTTATGCTTAGTAAGTGTTGTTCTTGTTTTCCTTTGGAGTTGCTCGAGATCTGTGTGAGTCCAATGTATAACTCCAAAAGAGTATGTGAGTACTGGGATGACATATGTGTTTATTGCTTTAACTGTGTGTTTTGCATTTAACTGTGTTCTAAGTATAGCGTTTAACCTACTTTGGTATTCTTTAATTAATCGTTGCTTTATTTGTGTATGTTCTGTTAGTTTGGCCTGTTGGAATCCTAAGTACTTGTAGAACTCGCCCTCTTCCATGGATTCAATAACGTCTCCATTTCCAAGTGCAAAATCTTCTTTCTTCAGGATTCCTTTTTCTATGTGAAGTTTTTTGCATTTGTCTAGGCCAAACTCCATTTGTATGTCCTTAGTGTATGAATGTGTGATTTGTAGGAGTTGATGAAGTTGTTTTTGTGTGGATGCATAAAGTTTTATGTCGTCCATGTACATGAGATGTGAGAGTGTAAACTGTGTTGTTTTTTCGTGTCTGATATTGTAGCCGTATTGCGTGTTGTTTAACATGTTGGATAATGGATTCAGGGCTAGGCAGAACCAGAGAGGACTCAAGGAATCTCCTTGAAAAATTCCTCGCCTAATGAATATTTCGTTTGTTTGTATGGAAGTGTTACTAACCCTGAGATGTAGTGTTGTTCTCCAGTGCTGCATAGTGTTTTCGAAGAATGCAATGAGTGATGGATGTATTTTGTACATGTGTAGAATATGTAGCAGCCAACTGTGTGGAACACTGTCGAATGCTTTTCTGTAGTCTATATATGCCATGTGTATGTTTCTGTGTTGTTTGTGTGCTTGCCGTAGAATGACTGAATCTATGAGTAACTGTTCTTTGCATCCCCTGTGATTTCTACGGCAACCTTTTTGTTGTTCTGTAAGAATGTCGTGTTCTTCAACATGTTTGTATATTTTGTTTGTGATACAGGATGTCAATAATTTGTAGAGTGTTGGAAGACATGTAATTGGTCTGTATTGTGTGGGGTCTGTGGTTTTGTTGTTTTTAGGTTTCATGTAGGTGATGCCCTGAGTAAGAAATTTTGGCATGTCTTGTGGATTGATGATGATGTGTGTTAGATGTTTAGCTAGTTCCTGGTGCAGTGATGTAAACTTTTTGTACCAGAAATTGTGAATGTTGTCTACACCAGGTGTCTTCCAGTTGTGTGTTCTGTTAACAGCGTAGCGAATGTCGTGTATGTTTATTTCAGCACAGGGCATAGTTGGTATGTTGTGCAAGTTTCTGTTCTCCTCCTCGATCCAGCCTGCATCAGCATTGTGTGTAACAGCATTGGACCAAAGAGAAGACCAATAAGTTGTGAGTTCTTCTTCTGTTGGTGTGCCACTGTGCTGTGTATCAGTGTTTGTTTTGGTACTGATTTGTCTGTAGAAAAGTTTTTCATTGTTTGTGAATAATTTATTTTGTTGTTTTCGTAGTGTACATGTTTTGTATCGTTTGAGTCTACGTGCTTTGGCTGCGAGTTTTTGTTTTAGTGTATCGATGTATTCTGTAATGTGTGTGTTGTGATGTTCATGTTTTGTGTGTGTTTTGATTTTCTTGAAAATGTTTTTGAGTTGTTTCTTTAATTTGGGTGTTATGTTGTTTTTAGTGTATTGTGTCAGCCTGCCTAATTGCTGTCTAATGTCATTTATTTGTGTTTCTATTCTTCTCTGCCAGGCAGGCTTGTGATAGAATTGTGTTTTGTGTGTGTCTGTCTGTGAGTGTATTTTCAGTCCATGGTGTGTTACTACTGTGACTGCCCCAGCATAAACTAATGTATGAATGTCTGAGAGTGTAGAAATTGAATGAATGTAGTTTGGTAGTAAGTGAGTGTTTACATAATTTAGTGTTTTTCCTACTACCTTTGACGTGTTGATTTTCGGTATTCGTGGTCTTTGTGTGGGATCTGTACCTGTATATTTAGTGAGTGTTTCCTGAAATATAAGTGAGAGTGTATTAACTAATTCTATGTCTACGTTATCAGTGATGGATGGGGAAGTGCCTGCAGTATCATTAGTGGTACTTGTTGTGTGTGTGCTGTAATCAGTGCTTGTTGCTGGATTATCCTGACAGGTTACGTGATCTTCATTAATGTTAAATGTTTCTGTCTGTTGATGTATTTGATCAGCAACCTGTTGTTTGATAAGTTCAAGTGTTGTTTGTGGGATAAGGTTGTTGTGTATAATTGTTCGTTTTTGATCAACAACCCTTTGTTCGGTGACAGTGAGGTGAGGATATTGTTGTGTGAATCTATGGTGTAGTTGTTGTCTGTATGCTGTCATGTTTGTTTCGAGTCTTGTGATGGTGTAGTAAGTGCGGATGATAAACTCGTTCATTTCTGTTGTCCATTTCATCCGTTGGCGTGGTTTTCCAGCCTTTGTGGTCTGTGGATGCATTGCCACAGAAACACCAAGGCTAGGTTGATTCCTCACATCTGTTGAGGGCATTGCAGTAGCCATGCTTGGGCCGGCGCTGCTTTCGCCACCGGTAACCAAGGGAGACTGGAGCCTATTTTTCGAACGTGAGCCTCTGCCTAACCCACGAACGCGGACCTTGTTAACCCGGGCGACGTCCGAGCCGGTATCATACTTAGATCTGGTTACTACCATAATGATTATCTCCACAGAATGTGGGTGTGTGGTCACTCTTAGCTTCATTTCTCCCCATAGACCTTACTGGCATGGGTGTCCCTACCAGGAGCTTGTGCTCCAGCCTGCATTGCCCTATGGTTCAGTAAAATTACTGGGCTCTCCCACCACGACCAGGTGGTGACCACGGGAGAATTATTATTATTATTATTATTATTATTATTATTATAAATTTTACTGAAATAACTAGAAATAAGATGGTGGTGATATAAAATCTACCATTTATTCATGATCCTATAATTTTAATTACTCAAATTTACTTCATAGTTAAAAATTCTGAATTTTTTTTCCATAATTTTTAACTTTTTATCGAGTGAAATTTTGATCTTTATAGTTGAGAGTAAATTAAAAAGATTTTATTTAAATTACTAGGGATATTCTCGTAAAGGAGCTTCATTAGCTTATTTAAAACGTTATGAAGAAGCTATTGAAGCATATGAAGAAGGTTTGAAACATGATCCTAATAATGTACAATTGAAAGAAGGTATTAAAGAAGTTGAAGATCAAATGGCAAGAGGTTAGTTAGTTGAATGATTCTCATAAATTATAAATTATTTACTACTGTTTTATATATTATTTCTTTTTAAGATGGTAAAGGGATACCAAATATTTTCAAAGATCCATCATCATTGTTGAAACTTCATAATGATCCTAGAACAAAAGATTTTTTTAAGGATCCAGAATATGTTAAAATGCTTTCACAGTTACATTCCAATCCTTCTGCTATGACGTGAGTATATTATTTTTGTTTTTCAACTGTAATAAAAATAAAATTTCTGAAAATTATTCATTAAAAATTGTTAAGATAAATTTAAATAACAGAACACATGATCCAAACTTAATTGTCAAACAATTAAAATTTAAGTGTTTTTTTATGTTATGAAATTTTTTGTATTTTTAGATCTCTTTCATTGAAGGATCCAAGAATGTTGACCACACTTAGTGTTTTACTTGGTATTGATCTTGAAAAAAGTGATGATGGTAGTGGTGATGCTTCAATGGATGATTCAACTGATATTCAGAATGATAGTTCAGCAAAACCTAATACTAAAAATGAGAATGCACAGAAAGCAGAACCAATGGATGTAGATATTTCTGAAGAAAAGAAGAAAGTAAGTTAGAAACAAATAAAATTGTTTTTATTTTACAAATTTAATTAAATTATTTTTTCACAGGCTTTAAAAGAAAAAGAAGCAGGAAATGCTGCTTACAAAAAGAAAGATTTTGAAACAGCTCTCCAACATTATGATGAAGCAATTAAATTGGACCCAAATGATATGACATTCTATACTAATAAAGCAGGTTGGTTTAAAAAAATTTTATAAATTATATAATAAAATCTTGCTTTATTACAAATAATACTTTGTAAATAAATATAATTTTTTAAAGTTATATAACTTATATATAATACATTACTTGATAATGATCATGATAATATAATATGGTCTGGGGATCTTTATATGGCCTCAAAGCATGTTTATCTGGTCTGCATAGCTTGTTTTCACAGTTTTTTTATCTTCAACATCTGAACTAGTTCAAAGCATATAAAGTTTTGAAAAGTCAACTAGAATCAATAGACTTTGCTGCAAATGATTTTAATAAAAACTGTATTTAAGAAGGGAGTTTGTTAAATTTTTATAAATCTCTGCCAGAAGACAATGTTAAAATCTTAAGATGTTTTCTACTTTTGCAAACAAATGTTTTCAAAAATCAAAATATCAAACTTACTGTCCAACAAATATCTGAGTGGTTTTAATATTGGATGCCATAAAATTTATTTCCAATTTTTCTGACATTCTTTTGAATACAGTTGCAAATTTTACATTGCAAATTTTACAGTTGCAAATTTTACATTGCCTGTCGTTACTCAGAAATAAAAACATTTTAATCTTAATCATTGTATCTTTTGTACAGTACCTACCCCCAGATTTGTCTCTTACAGTTCACATGGTCCTTCTCAGAAAAAGACCAATGGGCCCCTGTCCTGTTGCATATAGCTACAAGTTTTTATAAGTGACTAGTCATAAACAATTTTGATTGCATAAAGTTATTTGTAATTAGTAACAAGCTGCAAGTATTATGTCTAGTAACTAATAATGTGTAACTAAATTCAATGTACTTGTTATCAATGAAATAAAATTTTATACTTTTATTTAATTTACTGCAAATAGTTCTGAATTTCAGATTTAAAAAAATATATATACAAAATGTATTCTTATGAATTAGTTTTCATTTTATAATCACAAAAAAATAAAACAAAAATATGAAAGCTTGATTTAGTACATTAAATGATTAATAATAAACTTATGATATTAAATGATTAGTATCATAAGTTTATTATTAAAGATTACTTAAATGAACAAAAACATTAAATAAACAAACTACTCTGAAAGTAGTTTATTTTACATAAAAGCAATCTTGTCAAAACATTGTTATTCGGTCGAAATTACTATAATACAGTAAAATCTTAATAAAAGGGGGAAAATTTCAGAACAGTGATTTCCCCCCTCTATGTTGAATTTTAATATAAAATGAAACTCATTTTATATTAAAATTCAACATTTTTTAAACAAAATTTATATTTAAGTTACTTTCTGCTTTATAATTAATATTTAAGTTCACTTTAAGTTTCTGCACTTAAAGTTTAAAAAATGAAACAAATTCATAAAAATTGTAATGTTATCTTCCAATTTTGTTAGCAAAGTAGCTGAAAATAATTCTGTTGTTGTAAACAAGATAAAACATTATAGTTAAGCTAGGGCTATTGTTATATATAGGCTGATGTATATAGTAATTGTTTTAGTTGTCATAATGTACTTCTAAGCAATTCTGTTAGGCTAATATATCCTATTGTGTGTTTTAATCCTCATTGAAATTGACTAACTGTCCTCATTATTTTATTAATATATTTATGTAACTATAGTCTGAACAGNAAACTCAGTAGCCTATATGTTGGTTTTATTTTAACTCTCATCAGTTTTCTTATTAATTTGTCAGTGTTTTTTTATTGAGTAATCTGAATATGGTACTATTTTGAGGTTTTTCTTTGTGAATAGTTCTAAATTAGATAATACAGTAGAACCTCGAAAACTTGGCCTAAAATAATTTTTAAAAATATTTATTTCAGCTGTATATTTTGAGAGGAAAGAATATGAAACTTGCATTGAACAATGTGAGAAAGCAATTGATATTGGTAGAGAAAATAGAGCAGATTTCAAATTGATTGCAAAGTATGTTGATAATGGCTAAAGTTTTATCTTTTTATAATTAAACTGTAAATATGATGAAATCCTAAATTTCTTTTTACAGAGCATATGCAAGAATAGCAAGCTCGTATTTAAAATTAAATAATCTTCAGAAAGCACAGACATTCTATCAGAAATCTCTAGCAGAGCATAGAACTCCAGATGTTCTAAAGAAATTGTCAGAGGTATTTTATTTTCATATGAATAATTTTTTATTTTATTATTTTGGATCATAACAAAATTTATTCATATCAATTTTGTATTATATGACTATGCTCTCTATTGCATTTGTATAATTTTTAAAAATTATTTCAAATTTCCTGATTATACAAATGGATGGAGAATATTTGACTATTTTTGAATAATAAATGTGTACAGTAAATATTTAATTGTGAAATTTATTGATGTTATGTTATAAAACCAGATTATTTATATAACTACCTAGTTTGATTATAAATTCATCATTATAGACTAATTTTGAATTGAAAATTTGATTCTATTTAGTTCTTTTTGAAATGTGTTTTATTGACCATATGTAGCTTTAAGAGAATTAACAATAACTATATTGATGATTAATAATTACACACAATTATATTCAGGTTATACAGTGGATTGCAAATTACTGATTTAATTATTAAAAAAAATAATTTTAGATTCTGTTTTTATAAATAACCTAGAAATTTGGAATTTTGAATGCAATAATTTAAAGAAATTAACAAATTTTAGAACAAGATTCAAGTTTCTGTTATCATACTGTTTCATTCTTAATTTCCTGATATTTACATGTTTTGCTAATCCAACATTTTACTCAGCTTATATTGGTTTAAAAACCATCAAAATAAAAACTTGGAAAGTCATGGATTTTCATCAATGTTTAAAAAATGTTATGAAAAGTCAGGAAATTTAATATCTTGCTGCCTTGATTTTTTTTTTGCTCACTATATGGTTGACCAAGTGTAGCTATCTCCAGGCAACAAGAAGTAATGTGATGCAATGCAAGTTACAAAAAAGGATGCAGAATATTTTCAGGACCTAAAATTCCTCCCAAACATACATAATTTCTCCAAAAATAATTATTATTTATTATGTAGTATTTATCTGAAAAATTCAAAT
This sequence comes from Centruroides sculpturatus, assembly GCF_000671375.1. Taxonomy (NCBI): domain Eukaryota; kingdom Metazoa; phylum Arthropoda; class Arachnida; order Scorpiones; family Buthidae; genus Centruroides; species Centruroides sculpturatus. The sequence continues at coordinate 824,029 of NW_019384522.1, forward strand.
TAAATCATACATATAATTAAATAGGTCTGCCATATAATTTGCCATGCAACACTGAACTCATAAGTTAACATAAAAATATTTCAGATTAAAAGAATGCTTTAATTTAAGCACATATTATCATCATCATAGGAATAGCATATACAATTATAAACTTGATGCAATATTCCTTTTAAAATCAATTTTTCAAGAAAAATATTTCCTCAAAAAATTGATGAAACTTCATGGGTAATTTTACAGAAATAACTACGGTTTTTTTTGCCTGGACTGCATTTAATCAGAGACAATAGCTTATCTTCGTATTCTTTATTTTCTTACTTACTATGCATTTTGGGTTGAATATTTTCATATCACTTGCACCCCTCTTCAGGTTTTTTTACATTTCTATATATTGGTAAATTCAATTATTACATTTGTTTTTACGGTAAATTACAACAATAGTTATTTGGATATATTTATACAATAGTTAACTAACCTATTTTAAGTTTAGACCTACATCTGCCCAGTGTTGATGTTGTGTCACCTAAGCAATTTTAGACCGTTTTCCCTTCTTTTTGTTTTCTTTCCCTTTAGCTCCTCCCATTTCCTCCCACACGTTGTCAACCTCCATTTTCATCATTTAAGTTTATGGTTTTGCTTTTATTAACAATTTCGAAATGCTCTTTGAATTTTCGTAGGTAACAGTCTTTTTCTTTATGGATTATTTTTACACTTTTTTCGTTAATTGTGCATCCGAATTCCTTACAGTGATTTGTCCATGGTAATTGGTTATAATTAAGTCTAATTGCTGCTTTATTTTCTTTTATTCTGGTACCGAGCTGCCTTCCTGTTTCTCCAATGTATATCACTGATTTCTTACATGTACATTTTATTTCATATATTACACCTGTTTGGTTTAGTATTTCGTTATTTTTAAACTTATTGGTGTTGATGTTGTTTTTAATTTTATTTTTTAATTTGGCTACTAGTGTAACATCATACTGAAAACTTTTCTGTATTTTTCAAATATTCCCTTAATACAAGGGAACAACATATATGTAGTGTTCTCATTCTTATTTTCAACATTGAATCTGTTTTTCTTAAATGCATTTATCCACTTTTTTAGTATTCTGCTTGGATAGTCGTTCAATATGAAGATATTTATTAGCTCATTTTTTTGTTTTTCTCTTTCTTCTGCCTTAGATGTTCTGTTCCAAATTTTAGTTATTGCTGTTATAAATATATTTCTTTTTACTGTAATCAGACTATATGACTTATAATTAAGGATTTTGTCTGTATTGCTGCTTTTTTTGTAAGGTTTTATATTGAGAGAGTTTTTTTATAGAGTTATATCTAGGTAGTTAATTTCATTTTCTGTTTCACTTTCAAACTTAATGGTATTGTTTAGCATGTTTGCATAGTTGTATATTATATTTCTGCTAGTTATTTCTTTTTCATATATTATTATGATATTGTCCACATATCTAGCCATAAATATTACTCCGTTTAGTTTTGCCAGTTTTTTTATCTATTTCTTTCATGCATATTTCTGCCAGTTTTGGTCCGATTATTGTTCCCATACTAATACCATTTTTTTGTCTATATATTTTTTCATCTATATGGAAGTAATTATTTTTAAAGCTGTATTTTATTAGCTCTAGTAGCCAGTTATGTATTTCTAGGTTGCATAGGCTTTTTTCAATTAGTTCCCATTTTATTGATGGGTACATAGATAGAATATCTAAACTCAGTAGCCTATATGTTGGTTTTATTTTAACTCTCATCAGTTTTCTTATTAATTTGTCAGTGTTTTTTTATTGAGTAATCTGAATATGGTACTATTTTGAGGTTTTTCTTTGTGAATAGTTCTAAATTAGATAATACAGTAGAACCTCGAAAACTTGGCCTAATGTGGACCGAAGGGTGGCCGAGTTTGTGAAAATGCCGGGTTATTGGGAATGGGGTTAAAAAAGGATAAGTATGCGTGTTTCCTCAGAAAATAGTGTACTGTACTTGTATGTATTGTTTGCTGGAGAATACAACAGAGAATAAACTGCCCAAATACCCTTAAACAAAGGAAAAGTACGTCCTTTATGAAGGCATAGAGCCTTTACTACATGAAAATGAAAATTAATGAATACACTGTGTACAGTAACTTACCCGATAAGACAGACCTCAGAAAAATACTTTGAGGCATAAATCTGTCTATAATGAAAATTAATTAACTAAGGATTTTTTTGCCCTGCCAGGGTGTGGCGAGTTATCCAGAGTGCCGGGTTATCGAGAGCCGAGTTTTCGAGGTTCTACTGTATTGTGTTTTTAAAGTCTACTAACGGTCTGCATATATCTCCTGTTTGTGTGTTTTTAGCCTTATTTTAAGTTGTTGTTTTCTGATATTGTTATAGTTTAATATTTGTTTTTTCTCAGCTGGTGTTACCATTTCTTGTTTATATAATTTTGTGATTTCTTTCTTTATCCATTTTTTTTATTTCTTCTTCTGGTTCTTCTGTTAGTTCAACAAAATCATTCGTTAATGCTATTTCAGATTTTTTCTTTTTTTTCCCATTCCTTATCAACTATGATGATTTGATTAGTTTTATCAGCTTTCATTATGCCTAGGTTATTTTTCTTCAAGTATTTTTTTAGTGTTGCGCATTTCTTTGAATACTCTTTTCCGTCCCTATCTCTTAACATTATCTTCCCTATTTCATTGTTGCTTTTTAGTTTCTTTATGTCTTCTTTTATTTGATGTTTTAAATTACACTTATTCTCTATTTTTATCTGATTTACCGCTTTGTCTATTTTGGATATTATAGTAATTGCTTTATCGTTCAGTGGCATATTGTATTCTAGTCCTAGTTTTAGTATGTTAGTTATATTTGTTGGTATAGTGTAATAGTGCAGACTGTTAGTAGAATTTAAAAACACAATATTATCTAATTTAGAACTATTCATAAAGAAAAAACTCAAAATAGTACCATATTCAGAGAGCTTATGGTTTTTACACAAGTGTTTTCTTGCTTTGATTTTTCTCTATCTTATAGTTCCTCTATAGAAGGTCATCCTATTTTTCTAGGAATTGCTAGATCAGCGACAAATAACAGTGCTTCAGCTATTTCAGAATGAAAATGAATCAAATGCATGACATTCTTTTTGGAATTTGAAGACACTTGGCTATTTCTTTATACTGCAACCAGCTATTACAAATTGCTAAATTCACAAAATGAAAAATCATCTGCAGTGTTCACTTCTTTGATTGTATAAATATTTTATAGAGTGCCATAAGTTGATCAACCTTGTCAACATATATTATAGTCTTGAATTACTTGTGGTCTTTTTACTTGAACATAAACTTTGTTCTTCTTGTCCCAGAATCACAAGTACCTAATCCTACATAGTTTGATGCAAATAACACTATTTTATTATCAAACCAATTTGCTAGGACAGCTTCCCCAGACTGTGTCACAAGCTCCTCAGCACTTCCTCTGCCATTTGTCCTCATGATTTTTTCTGAAGACAGTGGACATAACCCTAACCTATCTTTTGTTATGGTCCCGGCAGAAAGAATTCCAGATTGATTTAGTTTCATTTGCAGGGGCACAGAATTGAAATAATTGTCAAATATAATATAAAATTCATACCAGCATGTATCCTTGAAGCAAGAATTAATACTACAGCAGCACCAAATCCAAAATATGTTTGTAAGTCTTTATCAATTTTTTAGTGTTTCCTTCATAATCTATAATATACATAATACCAGATTTTCCACAAAAAAGAAACAGCTTGATTCCCCATTTTGTTGGTTTATTTTTGATATACTGCTAGACGTTCAATTTTCCTTTATGTGGTACAGTGGCATGCCATCATTGAAAGCGGTGGAAGCACCGCTTCCCTTTTATTTTCTAAAAAATAAATACATATTATAAGTATTTTCTAAAAAATAAATACATATTGTTTGTATTTTCTAAAAAATAAATACATGTTGTTTATATTTTCTAAAAAATAAATACATATTCTAAGTATTTTCNGATGTGTCTTTCTTTAGCAGTGGCGTGCCGTCCTTGGAAGCGGGGGAAGCGCCGCTTCCCTTGTATTTTCTAAAATATAAAGACATATTGCGCGATTATTTTCATATTTTAACGTATTTTGAAATAATTAAAATCAATATTTTATTATAATCGCATTATGTATCTTATTACAAATTTCTATACTATATGTGAAAAAAACAATAAGATTGCTCCTGTATATTCGAAAATTAGTGGCGGAATGGAAGCGCTATATTGCCAGATTATACTCATTTGCGTATGCACCTTACAGAGCACCAACCTCACCGGTTTAGCTGGTGGAAGCTACACACGTATAACGCTTCCAATGATTCTATCCAGGACCAGTTCTGGGCTGTTAGCTGCCTGCCTGCTAGATATTTGGCCGCCCTTGCCCGATTATGTGAATCACCAGTAGATTTATAACTTAACCCAACCGATAAGAATTTACTGGTATGTTTTTATGATAGTTCTACAGGAGTTTAAAAAAATCCATTAAAATATTTGATATTTTTATTCCGCTCTCCGATTTTATATTACTCATGGATTTCAATGTTAAGCCAGTGATATTACAATTTCGTATATCCCATCTTTAAGTGGATGTAGAAAAAAAACGTGTACAATTCTTGTACAATGTTAAAAAATTAACTGTTACTTTGACAGCAGCATTTACAACTAAATTTAATGAATGAGAGAGATGCACGAGGTACAGAAAAAGCTCTAGAATTTATTTTCCTTAAATTTACGATTTATGTATCGTCATAAAAATTTCTTCCCACTTTTCCTGAGACTAAAAATATTCGAATACAAAGTAACTGGTTTCGACTTATTTCTACTTAAGTAGTTAAATAATTAAGAGATTGGGGAATTAGGGGCATAAATAAAACCCTGATGAAAGAGCCGAAATTTTACTTAAAAGCTTAACCGACCCAATCTCTAGCTGAGTACAGTGGGGACTGATTTCTTCTTGATATTAGATGTAATAAAGACAGAAATTTTTCCAGTTCAATGAGAGTGACTGAAATGTAAATTTTGGAAATTTCCATGGACACCCTGTCCTGAAACGAATTAGTCAGAAAACGAACGACAGACAATCTATTAAGTTTAACATATTTAGACTTTTACAGCTATGGTGAGAAATGTTTAAAATTTACAAGAACCCTGTCGCGTCTTTTGAGGTATATTAGTGATGCGACAAAAGAGGCATTTGAATTTGACCGATATCGGCACCCTTGGGATTTGGCAGCCCACGTGCATATACACACCGCACATCTAGCAGGACCGTCTCTGATTCCACTGGTAGGGAGCTATTTGACTAAGTTGATTGTTTTAAGATTTAAAAAGTAAAGAAGATTTTATGTTATTTTTATGTATGTTTCTTTACAAAGCTATATTTAATTATAATTTTCTTTAAAAGTATATTCATATAATTGAAGAATATTTTGTACCAGGTATGTATAGTATACANTTGACCGATATCGGCACCCTTGGGATTTGGCAGCCCACGTGCATATACACACCGCACATCTAGCAGGACCGTCTCTGATTCCACTGGTAGGGAGCTATTTGACTAAGTTGATTGTTTTAAGATTTAAAAAGTAAAGAAGATTTTATGTTATTTTTATGTATGTTTCTTTACAAAGCTATATTCAATCATAATTTTCTTTAAAAGTATATTAATATAATTGAAGAATATTTTGTACCAGGTATGTATACTGTACATCCATCACACATTTTATTTCACCAAATAAGTCTTTATTATTTTATTTTTAATTGTAGTCCTTGTATCATGGCCAGCAATTCGGAATGTAATTGTGATATTAAAAATACATTTAGAGAAGTCTCCTTTTTTTTTACTGGCTTATCAAAAAAACGAATACGAATGGACCCTAGACCATCACTGATGTGCAATTAACTGGATTGCCCCTGGAAGTCGGCTTCTTACAGAAACCAGCTTTCTTATCATCAAATCTCACGGCACACCACTGATGTGGTATCGTTTGTTTGTCAATATAAAGACGCTCTTTCAAATCAAATAATCTGCAACTAGAAAGAAAGTGATCTGTGATTGGCCTAACTTTCCAAAATCTGTCATTTTCAGAGTTACTTTCTGTAATATTGTCAACAAGATGAAGGTTGGTTCATAATTTAAAAAATCTATTGAAATGAATGTCAGCAATGCTGTATATTCTTCTGCTCTTTTGCCAATACATTTGGTAGTGTGGAAACTGTAGGTTTCCATTATAATATGGGATGCAAAAAGTTTTCTTATTTCGTGCTCAGAAGTGTTCAATTCTAAGCCATTTGTCTGCATTGCATACTCATTTGTTCTGTTTGAAATCAGTTCAAAAAATTTGCCACTAGTCTTGGTAAAACTTTTACGAAGACTAGTATCAATATATTTATGAAAATATGTAAAATATCTAATAATTTCATTCCTTGTATTTCATACAATATGTGATATGGTATATATTTGTGTTATATTAAATATTGTATTTGTATTGTTTATTCAGAACATTATATATTAAGTGTATATTAGCAGTGGATTTAATTTTAACATAAAATATTAAAATTATTCTTTATTAAAATAACAGATTTTAATAGTTGATATAAAACATTTTGGACAAATACTTAGAATATTTGAATAATATTAATAATAATTTTTCTTATTTACTTTAAAATATATTTAGGTAGAAAAATTAATTAAAGAAGAAGAAAGGAAAGCTTACATTAATCCAGAAAAAGCATTAGAAGAAAAAGCAAAAGGAAATGAAAAATTTCAGGAAGGTATGGATTATTTTCATGTATAAAGTTTTATATATAATATACTTATTTTTAAATAATGAAATACTTATTTTATACTTATTTATTTTTAGGAGATTATCCTTCAGCAATGAAATTTTACACAGAAGCCATTAAACGAAATCCTGAAGATGCTAAACTGTACAGCAATAGAGCAGCATGTTATCAAAAGCTAGCAGAATTCCGTTTAGCATTAGAAGATTCTGAGCAGTGTATTAAATTAGATCCAGAATTTGGTAATTTCGGTGTCATTAAATAATTTATTTTATGAAATGATATATAATTTATATTTTAATGTGTTAACAAATAGTAAATTGCTAGATAATCATTGATGGATGATTTAAGATAATTAAAATAATAGAAGCTAATTAATGTAATAATTTATAGAAATTTAAAGTTTACAGGTAATTTTATATTTAAGTTCTCAAATTCAAATCCAAACTGAACAATAATATCAAAGTTTAAAAACTTTACAATGTTTTACACATTGTAATAAATACTTTGTTTTATTGAATATTCTTATAAATTTACATTATATTATTTAATTTTAATTTTAAAAAAAACTGAAATTTAAATATTAAAAACTTATTTAATGTAATTAAGATCATTTATTTAAAACAAAAAGAACTTCCATTATCAAACAATTCCTTTTGTTTTAATACTGTATTGCAGAAATTTTAAAAATATAATAGAAATATGTACAGTAGAGCGTCGTTTATCTGAATCAATTGGGGACTGGGTTTGTTCGGATAACCAATTATGTACGAAAAAATATATTAATTTATCCTGTGTTGAAATTTTTCTCCGTTGCGTGTCGCTTCGCGTTGAATTTTTGTTGATGTAAGCCTAACGAAGACTATTGTATCGTTAAAAATTATTTTTTTATTTTGTACAAACAAAATAAATATATTGAAAAATATAAAAACAATAAAAAATTATACTTCAGAAGTTAATTTAGTATCAAAAACGTAAAATATTTGAGTGGCCGAAGACATAGCCAAAGATTACAGCGCCACAGCACTGGCGAAAATTTAAATTTGTCGACTGGAATTCTTTCGGATAAACGACGCTCTACTGTATTTCTATTTTTTAAATTTCTGCTTTAATTTGAAAATAGTCTAAATTTTTTAAACCGGGTGTTATATCATTAATGATTAAAATTAACCAAGTTTAAAATAACTTTTAAATTATTTCAGTTAAGGGCCATATTAGAAAGGGAATGGCATTAATGGCAATGAAAGAACATTCAAGAGCTTCTAGTGCTTTTCAGAAAGCACTAGAACTGGATCCAAATAATCAAGTAGGAGAAATATACTTTATATTGATGTAATCATTTAGGTATTTTAGACTAGAACTTTTTTCATAATGAACTAATAAGTTTTTTAAAAAAATAGTTATGTTAATGATGTAAATATCTAAATATTTGTTATTGATTGATTAGCATTTATAATATTTAAAATTTTTGTCTTATAATATATGAATTTTTTATTTAAACTTGATAAATAAAAATCGAATTTAAAAACATTTTGTAAAAAACTATCTTATACATAATATTTTGAGACTTTGATACAGTGTACAAGTGTATTAAATATTCTCGATATTTTCAATTATAATATAAAAGATAATATTCTTTATTATTTATAAAAAATAAAATTGTGTACACACTATACAATAAAAATTAGTAAAAGTTCCTACAGTCATTACAAATACTTACATTGCTTAAATCTTTTTGATGCTTAAGTGTGAAATTTTGGCAAAAATGCACAAAGTCTTTTTAAAATTGCTTACTGACTTATAACCAAATGAGCTGTATAATCACATTTACAAAAATTAAAGAATTGTTTTCTGCTGAACAGTCAAACTAGATAACAGAATAACTAATGGTCATCGATGGTCAAAAATTTCTTATGTAAGTGGATTCTCTGTGAGGTGGAGAACCAGGAAAAACATTGAGAAAAGTTAAAATTTACATTAGAAGGCTTACTTTTCACAAATAATCATTATTGATTACATAAGAAATTGTAAAATTAATATAGTTGGTATAAAAATTAAACAGCTATGGCTAACTGCCTATAGAACATTAATAGCAGTGAAAGAACATTCAAGAGCTTCTAGTTCTTTTCAGAAAGAACTAGAATTGTTTTATCTAAATAATAAATATTAAGTAATCCAAATAATTAAATATGAGTAAGGTAATCAAATGTTTCCATTTGATAAATAGAAATATGATCAACTGAAATATATTGATATCTTTATTCTCTCTTTCATGAAGAAGAAAAGTCAATTTTTGAAGAAATTAAAACTTTGAAGTAAAAAAATAACTTTAGACTTCAGTTAATGTTCTACAAATATATGCAGATAATCTCATTGACAAAGGCAAAAAAAAAAAGAAGTAAAATTCATGTATCAGTCAAACAGCTTTTGCTAGACAGTAAAATAAAATAAAAATAATTACAGTACTACAGATTGAATCAAAAATAATGAATGTCCTGGATATGTTTAAATAATGATAGTCACAACACAAAAAAGAGAAATTAAACATTTAACATCTTTTATAAGAAAAAAGCTAGTAAAATTTACATTAAGCCATATCATCTGTACAAATTGTTTTTTCATGATAAATAAAATAGTACAATTTCAGCTGATATAATTATTTTTATAATACAAAAATACTATGTGCAATCAAATATTTAATAGGATTTATATTTATTATTATATTTTATGTTTAACTTCTACTCTTAAAATAAAATGAATTAAAAAGATCTGTTCTCCATGCTAAGATTTCAAGATAAGTGTTCAAAATTTTTTTAGAAGTGCTTAAAAGCACTTAATTTTTAATTTTATGTATTACTTTAAAATTACTTAATGTATATTTGCATTATTAATTAGATAAGACTATCCTACAATAAAAATTTTTCAAACTAGAATAAATGTTTTTGCATTAACTACAACTTATTCTTCAATTTTCTGAGTTTTACTTTACATATATACAATGTTAATTTATACTTTGGTATATTTTAGGAAGCAATGGATGGTTATAGAAAATGTGTGCAGGTTTTGAATTCTAATCCAGAAGAAGTTAGAAAGAAAGCTATGGCAGATCCTGAAGTACAAAAGATTTTAGGGGATCCAGCAATGAGATTAATTCTGGAGCAAATGCAGAGTGACCCAAAAGCAATTCAGGAGTAAGATCTCTTTTTTTATCTTAAAGTTGTAACTAAAACATGCAGACTAATTTAAATAATAACTTTTTTTCAGACATTTGAAAAATCCAGAAATAGCTGCAAAAATTCAGAAACTTTTAGAATCTGGTATGATTGCTATACGTTGAAAAAAATTATTGTTTGTGAAGCAATTGCCTAATTTACCAAATCATTAAAAGTGTTTATCAGAACACTTTTTCTTTTGTCTAAAAGTATTATTTTTAGAAGTAATCTGTTCATCAACAGCAGAATACACTATAATTGGGTTAAGAGTCTAAAAAAAATATATGATCATCTAATCATTATGAATACATTTTGACATCATATATATTTGAAAAAGTAGTTTAGGCCATTTTTGTTGAATATCAATAAATTTTGCTTCAGTCATTGATTAGTACAGACTGATTTATACAATTAAAATGTTTCACATTTGTTGTTAAAGGAATTTAAGAATATTTAAAGTTATTAGATGGTTTTTTTAACTATTTAAAATTGGAGAAATGCTCTCTATTCACTGTCAAAAAGTTGTACACTGTTTCTGTATAAAAATAAATATAATTAACATGTTTTTATTTTTAATATTAAAAAGTAATTGCAAAGTCATCCAATAAAACTTACTTTACTTCACATTTATTTTTTAGATATTAGCATCTGTGTAAAGTTTATACTTTTGTTTCATATTTACCTAAAATTCCTTCACAAAAATTTTAGTTTTGAATATATGTAAAGAAGTTTCAAATATAAATGCTAATTTTTATTTTTAAAATGGATTTGATACTTATTTCTTTTAGAAGAAATTACCTATCACACATAATTATTGTTATAGTAAATATAATAATCAAAGTACAACTTAAATTTTGATGTAAAAGTATTGTTTTTGTTTGTAATAATTACATACATAATAGACTGTAAGTGTTTTCAAGGGAAAAATTTTTGTCCTCTTGCTTGATAAAACAGATTTTTTTAAAGATACATAGAAAATGATATAAAAATATATCACATCCATTTATGTTCTTGTTGGATGAATTTTCTACACAATATTGTATTTATAAAGTAATTTACTCTCTTCACAACGCATTGTTGCCAGGCCCACAATGAGGGATTGAGATTGACATGTCCTAGATGGACAAGCTAAGAAATATTACTAGTTTCTCATCTGGATTCAATCCTGGGTCCACCAGAGTGGTAGGTTGATGACTCAATTGCCTCAGCTATCAAGCCAGTAATAGTTTGAATTTATATATAAAAAATATGTAAATCACAAAATTATAGAGCTATAAAATGAAATATATGTCCTTATGAAATAAAGTTTCATAAGGATATTATATAAGTTACCAATACTGCCAATTCTATGGCAATTGTAATTCCAAAATAAGTTTTATATTATTTTAATTACGGAAATTAGATAGTCCTTTTCTTATTTAGTACTTTGTTTGACTGTAAACTATAAAAGTCCTTAAAAATTTGTCATAATAAAAACTGCAAAATGACTTGACAGTTAGAATGAAAATACTTTTGAAAGATAAGTCATTCTCATCAGCTAAAACATATTTAAATGTGAATGTCAACATATGATGCAGAAAAAGATTGAAGCATGATGATTATTATAGCAAATATTACTTCAAATTCTTTCATGTAAATAAATCAAAAACTAAGAGAATACAGGAACGTATAATAGGGGCTTATTCAAACAAATGTAGTAAAACAAATTAATTCACATTTAGTCCAATCATTAATCACTTTTTTTTAATGAAACTGACCAATATGACAATGTTAATACTAAAACTGTTTTAAAGTGTAATATAAAAACTTAAATAATTATTCGAATTTTGAATACAAGAAAATTTTCCATTATAATTTCAAGAAAAAGAAAAGCAGTTTTTTGAAATAAATCGAAAAATTCTAGATTCGTAAATTTAATATATCGTGGATTTCCGTTAAAATTCGAATTAAAATCATGAAAAATAGTTTGGATGCCGTTGAGTTCGTAATTAACAAAAATTAGAAAATTAAAATAATTTTAACCAGAAAAGAAAACAATTTTTATCAAGAATAACAAAGTTTAAATATTGTAATTCGAAGCAAATTAGAATTTGTTTCACTCGATAATTTCGTGAAATTCTTCACTGTTTTTCCAGAATTTTCATTCAGATGGTAATGAATCTAGTACTGTAAATTCACTTAACAGAACCTTCCCTAAGAGCATTTTGTTGCCTAGGTTGTAATGGGAGGAATTTGAAATTGCGAAAATAAAGAAACTTTTATAAGTTAGTTCATCACCTTATAAAAATAACACCATGATTTTATCGTTCTGTTAATACGATTTATAGACAGACTTGAGTCCAAAAGAGAGAAGGCTGTCTTATGACTTAGCCCTTAGAAGTTGGAGGGGGTGAGGGAGGAGAGGAAGTTGTGGTTTGAAGGGGAGTGTGAAGGGTGGGATCTCATTGGCGTGTTTCATCGCACTTATTTAAGACAAAACATTGATATTTACAGGGACCAATTTGGTCAGATGAGACATGACGATACAGAGGATACAATTTAATATATCGTGGATTTCCGTGGGATACATAATCACAATACCGCAGATAGAAGGTAACATGCCCTCACTAGAGGTAACATAACAGGTTTTGTATAATCCAAGGTACATAGATAAAGTATTATATATAATCCTAAGTACATGGATAAGGTTTTGTAGATGGAGAGGACGACACCGTGTTACAGTAGGGTAACACTTCATAAGTTATTCTGATGCGCCTATTTACACATTGCAAGCTGAGAGGACAACCTAGTACAAAAGTAGGGTCGCCCTGCGTAAAGGAGTGGTGGCCGGTTACTGCGAGCCTCCATACAGGCCCGGTCGCTGGAATGATCGAAGATCCCGCACTCGGTGATAAATTTTTCAAGGCTTGTCGACCAGTAGGGTTTCTCATTTCCCGGGAAATTTGCCTCCAGCGGGATTACGGAAAAAATAATTTCTTTTCCCGGGATCCCGGGAAATTCCGGGATGAGATAGTAAAATTGAATTTTATATGGATAAAAAAGATCATACATGAATATCATAAATTTGAATAATTTAATTTATTTTCTAGTAAGTAACTAAAAGTGTAGGGCCAATGTCACCCATGCGGACACGTTAGGCTCAATTAATTTATATTCTCCTACATTATAAGATGAAAGTAAAATAAAGCGTTTCATTGGGAGTTTTAATGATTACGAAAAAAAATACTATTTTATTTCTAAAGATGAAATAAAAAATAAACTAAAGCGCGATGAGTGATACTTTCAGCGAGTGCTCCGCTGTTCAATGATGCGCAAACACAATACATAGATATTACATGAACTAACAAGTAGACTTGTAAAATATAGGTAATAATATGCAGCATGAAACCTCAAAATTTCTCTCTTAGGTGAGTCTTCAAGATGCAACTTTTCGTATAATAAATAATAGAAAGAAAACCTGATATGATAAATTATTATTGAAATGCGAGATTTCCCGGGAAAATAAAATTTCTCGGGATTTTTCTCGTAGAGAATAAACGGCGGGAAAACGGGATTCCGGGAAAGAAACCCTAGCGACCAGTGATGGATGGTAAGAAGCGGTAGGTAGTCCTTCCTGTTGACGAGTTAGACCAGCCCTTTTGCCATTCTTTATTGATCTTCTCTTTTATGTACCTGTGTATATAACTGATGGGGGATCTTATCAAAAGCGATAGATAGTTGGTTGCTGCTGACGGCCTTTTTAGCCAGTATATCAGCCCTATCGTTCCCTTGGGAGCCAGAGTGCCCGGGAACCCAGCAGAAAGTGATTTGTCTCTGCTTGCCTAAGTGTCTTGCAAGATGCTGGATGTTCACTCCTGTTTTAGTGTTCTTTTTACTGCCATTTATGCTGTTTAATACGTAGCGACTGTCCGTGGAGATGTTTATTGGGCCCTTGAAATTTTTGATGTTTTTGGTGATGTAGAGTAGGGCCCTTTCCATTGCCCATAGCTCGGCCTGATTAACGGTGCAAAAGTCTGCCAACTTGTAGTACTCTTCGTGTGCCACGGCTTTTTGGTTATTATAAATGACCATTGCCGCCCCAGTGCCACTATCGTTCTTGGCACCATCAGTGAATATCTCCCAGTTGAACTTGGGGTGGTTGCTCTCTTCTTTCATGTTAACATGAATACTGCTCCTTTCCGCGGGGTGATTTTGGTCAGTGACACTGTTAATATAGCTGTCTATACTGTATATATTCTCGCTAGTAATATGACATTCTGAAACGTAGCGAAAACAATCAATGCGGCGATTTACATTTTTTCAATATGACTCTTAGTAGATATCGACGCCACAATGCGAATGCCAATTAGTAAGTCATGTGATAATTACTATAGTACGTAACAAACTCATCTGTTGCACAATTATAGAGTTTATCAATTTAAATGTATAATGTAAACAAGATAAATTCGTTTGATTTATGAACGAGGAAGGACGATTGCGATTGATATTAGTTTTTATAGATTATTAGGTCGATCTTTGTCAATCAATTTAATTGGTATACTAAAATTTGTCTGGCTGTTTTTTCCTTAAGTGATAGAGTTTGCTTGATCGGTTATCAGTTCGTACAGAAGCTAATCCACCCTGTTACGAAAACGAAGCTTTCTAGGGTAAGTCTTCTGTACTTATACATTTTTAGTAGGTTAGTGTCTCGTGAGAAGTCAACTACATTAAAGCAAGTTTGGGCTTACGATTGTTGTAGTGTATTCCCCTGGGTTTACTCTCCAGATCCAGTTTCTTTGGGAATGAGACCCAAATGTTCTCGCACGTATCATTGTCCTTTATGATCCGAATTGAAAAGTTGCACTTCTGCTTGAATCCAAACTATAGGTCATGTCTGTACACTGGTTTTCTTCGAGGGTGAGTGTTCTCCTAAGTAAACATTTTGTCTCACTCCAAATTATTTTGCTTGAACCGAGGACTTTTTTAAAATCGAATTATATAGCAAGCTTTAAGTTACAAAGATTGCCACTTTTGTGCGTAGAGGATCTCTTTAAGGTCAAAGATTTCAGAGGAATTCAGATGTAATGAGGATCTTTCTCATCGGAGGAAATAGCCAAATAGTTCGAGTAGTGCCTAACTACTTTGACAAGTGTCAAGTGGTATGAACATTGCAGAAATGTGTAGCTGTAGAAACAGTTTTGAAAGTGGTGTGGTATAAGAGTTTGTATTATGCAATAAAATCTGTGCCAAATTTAGTCCATTTTGATTCCTCCTCTACATCAATTTTTTAGTAACTCATTTATTGGTAGGCTACCAGTGGCGAAGCGGTCTTTGTACCCTGAACACTGGGAGTTCGGTCTTGGGTTTGCGCCTCGCTCGAACGGGCTGGCCACGTGGAGTTTTCCGGGTTTTCTCCACGTCTGTAACACCTAAATAGGAGCCAGTTTCCCTTAAAAACACCTCCCGGAAGGCATCCCTTAGGCAGATCGCACAAGTGTTGCGTTGCCATAACCAAACAAACATTTATTGGTATAAACATATTGTATTTGAATGGAAACGGAATTCTTATCGAAAAAAAAAAGTTCAATTGAAAGATGACATCAGTATTTTACTATAAAATTATATATTTTATGTTTAAATTAAGAAACTAAAATTTATTAAACATAAAATTAAACGTTTTCACTGAAGTTTATTAACCATCATCAGTGTGGCAATGTGTTTTGAATAGAGCACATATTGTTCGTTATCGTAATTTTAAAACATGATTTCATTAAGAGCACGACCGATATCAGTATTGCGAAGAGGGCCCACTCTACCCCTGCTGCTTGACGGCCGGATGGCCGAGCGGTCAAGATAGCAGCCTACCACTCTGGAGACCAGATGTCGAATTCGTACGAGTCGAAAAAGTCCCAGGAATTTTTCAGGTGGTTGTCCGTCCGGATATGTCCAGCCCTATCTCTCACCACCCAGCAACTTCATTATGGGCCTGGTCAAATCCATTAATGGGCTTGTCTAAAAGATGTCCTCTTAGTGCTTACAGGATGGAAAGTGTTTTAAAAAATCCTCCCCTCTTGGCCAGCTTTCTAAACAAATGAAATATATAGAACGTTTATTAATAAAAAGCAGTCTTGAAGATTTTTTTGTTAGTAATTGACGAGACTATGTCTCGTCTCTAAAATCGCGCTGCTGTCAATGGCTGCACACCTTAGAAGTGTGAAGGAGTACATGTCAGGAGTTGCAATTTGGCACAAAATATTTGGTGCCCAAAAATCATGCGCACATAAAATAAACAAGACTTGTAGGTAGTCAAGGATCGAGAATCGGGTCAAAATGCTGAGACTGTTTCTAAAAACAGGCGCGAGTGCGAGATTAGCGCATGCGTTGCTCGCGCTCTCTGAGAGAGAGTCTGGTCCCAAGAATGGCTTCGCCGTTCTACTTGTTATTCATAACGCCGCATTAAATCGATAATTATTCATAAACCGTATTAAAGACGACTCTATCCGTATAATAATTTTAATTTATTTAAAAAAATAAAAAACTGCTTTGATTGATCATGTTCCTCGAGATTGAGGTGGGGATAGTTCTCTGTTATCATATTAGTGGCGTGCCGTCATTGGAAGCGGTGGATGCCCGCTTCCCTTGTATTTTCTGAAAAATAAATACATATTAATTTTAATTATATGAAAATAAAAGCACAATATTTTATTATAACCGCATTATGTATCTTATTACAAATTTCTATACTACATGTGAAAAAGAAACATAAGATTGCTATTGTATATTCGAATATTAGTGGCATATTGTCAGCATCCAAAAAGCCATATTTGCGCATGCGCTTTACAAAGCACCAACCTCACCCGGTTTAGCTGGTGGAAGCCTAGGACCTAGGGTGGATGCTACACGTATACCGCATCCAATTCTATCTACGACCGGTTCTGGGCTGTTAGCCGCCTGCCTGCTAGATATTTGGCCGCCCTCGCCCGATTACGTGAATCACGAGTAGATTTATAACTTAATCCAACTGATAAGAATTTACTGGTATGTTTTTATGATAGTTCTACAGGAGTTTAAAAAAATTCAATAATATTTGATATTTTTATTCCGCTCTCCGATTTTATATTACTTGTGGCCGCCAGCGCCAGAGATCCTGAACACTGTCTGGCAACACTTGCCAAGATCACGAACTCTGTCTGGCAACACTTGCCAACAAGAGTGGCTGGCAACGTCAAAAAAGAAAAGGCGCAAAAGTTCGTTGGATTTTGTCCGGGTGTTGCCCGAGGATGTCTGTGACAGTTCTAACCTTTTCTAATAAAGTTCTTTTTTGTTACTGTTCGTGTTTGCCTGCTTAATGTTAGATCTAAACATCAGTAGGATTGAATGACAAATACTCATGGATTTCAATGTTAAGCCAGTGATATTACAATTTCGTATATCCCATCTCTAAGGGTATGTAGGAAAAAACGTGTACAATTCTTGTACAATGTTAAAAAAATTAACTGTTACTTTGACAGCATCATTTACAACTAAATTTAATGAATGAGAGAGATGCACGAGGTACAGAAAAAGCTCTAGAATTTATTTTCCTTAAATTTACGATTTATGTATCCGTTTGTCATAAAAATTTGTCTTTCCACTTTTTCCCGAGACTACAAATATTCGAGTACAAAGTAACCGGTTTCGACTTATTTCTACTTAAGAAGTAGTTAAATAATTAAGCGATTAGGGAATTGGGGACATAAACAAAACCCTGATGAAAGAGCCGAAATTTTACTTAAACAAAAGCTTAACCGAACCATCTCTAGCCGAGTACAGTAGAGACTGATTTCTTCGTATTATTAATGTAATAAAGACAGAAATTTTTCCAGTTCAATGAGTTCAGTGACCGAAAAGTTGTAAACTTTGGAAATTTCTGAGGACACTTGGTCCTAAAACGAATTAGTTAGAAAACAAATGACTTTTAAGTTTAACATATTTAGATTTTTACAGCTATGGTGAGAAACGTTTAAAATCTACAACAGCCCCGTCGCGTCTTTTGAGATATATTAATGATGCGACAAAAGAGGTATTTGACATTGACCGGTATCGGCACCCTGGGGATTTTGCAGTCCGCGTGTATGCACGCTCTGCAACCGTCTTCGATTCCATCCATTAGCCACTCGTAGGGACTATTTGACTATGTGCATTGTTTTAAGATTTAAAAAGTAAAGAATATTTTATATTTTTATGTACGTTTCTTTACAAAGCTATATTTAATTATAATTTTCTTTAAAAGTATATTTATACAATTGAAAAATATTTTGTACCAGGTATGTACTGGTACGTACATCCACCACACATCTTATTTCACCAAGTAAGTTATTATTAGTTTATTTTTAATTGTAGCCCTTATATCGTGGCTAGAGATTCGGAATGTAATTGTGATATTAAAAATGCATTTAGAAAAGTCTACGGTTTTTACTGGCTTATCGAAAAAACGAATACGAATGGACCCTAGACCATCACTGACGCGCAATTGACTGATTGCCCCTGGATATCGGCTTCTTACAGAAACACAGCTTCCCTATCATCAAATGTCATTGCTCGCCACTGTATCATATGCATTGCTACAATGCATTTAGAGATAAACATTATAATTAAATTCTACATATCGTAATGTTTATCGGGGTGGGCAACCATCCTAAAACATCATTAAAATACGTTGTCATAGAAGTTTCAGTTTTCTATCTTAATTAGAAGTAGATGAAATTTGAGATGATACAAATCAAGATAAATAAAAGCGTTTAAAAAATACCATTAATTTATAGGGATACGTTTTCTTAAAGTTAAAGGAAAAATCCCAAGCTCCGTCCTTCTCAACGGACCTGATGCCAATACTCTCTTTCGATACCCTTGTGGTTGCTCTGAAATCGTTGGCGATCGGGGTAACAATTGGTTATTCGGGCCCGTTTTAGAGAAAATAATGATTCATGCCATCCGCGATTCGTTACCTGCAGTCATAACGGTCACGATGAAGCGATAGTGTTCGCCTCATCTTAATACCAATACTTTTGTTTTCATATTTTTATTGATATCAGTAATTTATATTCAATGTCGCTTCGCAGTATTGAATACTTATTTTTTTAATTTTCTTGCAATTTATTCTTAAAAAGACATGATTTGAAAAATTGAAAAATATTTTGCGTATAAAAAAGTGTATACGTAACCACATAAGAATTAATGACCTCCCAGAGATTCGGAATCCTATATTTGGGAATCAAAATTATAAAACGGATGCGATAGAATACATTGACAAATAAGATTATAATTTCTATATGTTCTACACTACACAATCCCCATCAAAATTGTCAAAACTGTCGTATTTCGATTAGAACTTTGACTATCGCCTCTTTTTTTCCTCATCTTCTTTTTGACCACGATACCAACTCTCCTTCAAAATTACAGATTGAGGGCTCTGATATATTCCGTATTATACAATCCGTACGTTTCTATATTCAACAGTTGACTCAACGGTGAGAGAACAACGTTTCTAAATGGACCGTTGAGTTCTCCGTTGAGACTAGTGACGTCTGCGCTGTTTCACCGTTGAGCTCAACGGTTTCAACGACCTGAAAGACCGTTGAGTAGTCAACAAACTAACATGGCGGCTTCCACGAAAAAGTAAATTTCGCTTATAGAAACTATCCATTCGCTGCTGTGGATGCTGTAATAGCGGACAGATTAATGAACAATCTGTATATGATAAAACACGTGATTGCACGATTATGTTGGATAATTTGGTCAATATTGAAATATTAAGATTTTTTCATTTGTCCAAAATTGATTACGACCGATATTTGGCCCGCTAAGTCTTCCTAATGATATAAATATTCAAGAAATTAATTAAAATTATTAATTAAAAAAAGACCCAGTATACAAAAAAAATGATACAGATACGGGTTCATTTGAATAAAAGGATTTATTCAAATAATGGTTAAGCGAGTTACTTTAATTATTTAGCAAAACAGTCACAATCGCCACCTTCTCGTTACTTAAGTCAGCCATCTTGAAAAGCGACCTCTCAACGAAAGCGTTTCTTTTTTCTGCAAAACGTGACGTCAGATCGTTCAACGGAGGGACTCAACGGAAAATTCACTGTTGAGTCAACCGTTGAATATAGAAACGTATGGAATATATAGTATTTGATGATATCGCAACATGGCGCCAACTAGCAATATGCCTATTAATCATTGCTGTATAACTCTAACGAATATGCTAAAATTCCAAAATAAATTCATAAACGAAAGATACATTTTAAAAAATACATTTGCGAGAGTATCATTTTACTTTTAAAAATAATAAATAATAAAAATCGATAAGACGTTTGAAGATGGCAACAAATTTCGAATGCAATTTTTTAAAATAAAAATTCCAAGATGCATTTTAGTTACATGTTACGTTACGTTACGAAACGAAATCAATAATGATTATAATATGCAAATAAATCATATAAAATATGTTTTCTGATATTTATTAAACTTTATTTTGCAATTTATTATAGATTAATAATAACATAACTTTCTCTATAAACGAGTATCTATCTGATCTCTTTTTAAGGTTATTTTAAACCAGAGCTGCAATGACTCAGTGTAGATAAATATTATATTTCAAATGTGATCATCTGTAATCACTGTAAATGAGTATAACGTGAAGTTCTTTCCACCGAAAATGACGGGAAAGTTATTTTTTGCGCGCCTGAAAAGTTTAAATTCTGCAATAAACCATTTCCACGAGAACGGACACGTATTATTGATTAGAAAAGCGAATAATTTGTCTGCTATTTTATGCAGAAGAAATCACAGCGAAACTATAAATGGTGATGTATGTAAATATTAAAATATTAATGTAAAATATTTAAAATTTGAAAGTTTATCATCATATATTTATATTTTTATAGAATAAATTGCCGGTTTTATTAGATACTTTTGGTCGAAAACATAATTACTTAAGAATATCATTAACGGAAAGATGTAATTTGCGTTGTAAGTATGAACAGTTTGTTTTTCTTATTTTTAAAAATTCGTTTTATATCTATAAATTTTATATTTTGACAATCCGTTTTGTAAAAACAACACTATTAAAATGTTTATCTGTGAGAAATGTGCGTTCAAGTCCATAATTTTAAAATTATTAATTCAAATAGTGTTGTTTTTATCTTAATTATGTATTTGAATGGAAACAATATTTTCGAGCCATTTAAGATAACAAAAATAACATTTAAAAAACTTTTTATAAGTTTATTTTTATTAATAAGAGTAGTACATTTGAAATTTTAAAAAAATAATTATTCAACTACCCAAAACTTTAAATAACAAACCAAAACTGTTTTATCAGGGCAAAGAGCAAATCAAATACTAATTCTCAAGTGCTTCAGCCAACCATCCAGGGATAAGGCCACTACATAACCAAACTGCAAAGCAAAAATCAAATGAGAATAAACATTTTGGAATGCATTTACATATAAAAGCAGATGAAATTCCTTCTCTGATGAAGCATCCTCTGTAAACATTACACAATTAAAATTTCATTAAATTTTTTCTTTAAATTTAACATATATTCTTCAAAATTTTGTAGAATATATGTAAAAAGCAGTTGAGAATTGATGTTTTTCTGTACCAATTGAATTACTATTATCAGAATTTGTCAAATAGAAATAATCTTCATTGGAAGAGTTTGCATAAATTTGTTATTAATATCTTACCTCAGTGATAAATGTACATTTATTGCAATAAATGTATAAATATAATTTATTATAATAAATATTACAGTAACTATTGTAATATTACGCTAATTCTTAATTGAACAATACTAGGTAATTGAACACCTAAGAAGCCTTTAGATTCCTATTCTTTGAAATGATCTTTTACCTAACTGAGTTATTGTTACAATAGGTAATATAATTACTAAACAAAATTTTGTGTTTAATATAGAACCACAGTTTATAATACTTTTCAGTCCCTTTTTTTACAGAAATCATTATATCATTGTCAGTTTTAAACATTTTCTACTTGAATTACTTTTTAAGAAAGTATGATTTCAATAATATTTACACAAAAACAGTGAATGCAGTCAAAAAGATTTTTCAGAGGAATTTTTCATATGATGATAATTTTCAAAATATTCTATAATTTATAAAAAAAAAAAACAAAAATGGAAATATTCCAAATTTAAGAATGTAGAATTATTTAAATAAAAAAAATTTTTTTTAAGATCTTTTCAGATAGGAAAATGACTGATTAAGGTAAGAAAAATAAAGATTGATAGCTGAAAATGTTAGTGTTTTTTATATGAATTTGCTAATTTAAAAAATTNTTTTTATACTTGATACATTTTATCATAGGAAAGAAAGCGGTTTTATCCTATTGGAGCCGTCAGGAACATTGACACTTTTTGAATCATTTAAAGATATCAATAGTTTGAGAATTTATATTTTGTGCCATTTTAAAGTCTTGTATTTAGAGGCCTAAGAATATTATTACAAAAGCATTTATTTCGATGCATTTCTTAACTATTAATTAAGAAAAAATCCTTTATTTTTTGTCATAGGGTCTCAAAAATTTAAACGGGTCGAGCCTCCCTCCACTTTGAGAAGCACCGAAGAGAAATATACAAATAATTTATTTAATATTATGCAAGAAAAATGTATATATTTTTATATTTTAATAATATTATTATGAATTTTATATATTCTAGAACAATTTTAAAAAGGCTTTACACTTAAATATATAAAGATAAAATGCAAAATTTGTCGCTTGATACAAGATAATTTGATGATTTATTTAAAATATGAAATTTTCCGAGTTTTTAGAAATCCATATATAATTTGTAATTTCTGTAATGATATATTGTTATGTATATTAAGACACTTAAGAAATGTAATATCTAAAAATAAAATTTCTGTAATGATATATTAAAGTAAGTGAAAATCTTAAGACTTTTTGCAGTTGTTACGTTTAAAAATAGTAAATTCATAAGGGTTAAAAAGCCGTTCTGTTAAAATACATTAGACATAAAATAGAACAAATCAGATTACTTAAATTGATACTTTCAGCATTATCACTGTTTATGTTAGCAATTAAATATCATTCTGTTATATTATTAAATACTTTATTATTGCTTTGTCACAATTTTAATTATTTTTTTATTTAATTTTGCATGCAGTTGATCAAGTATCCTTTTTGAGGAATTGTAAATTTAATAAACTACTACTTGATTTATAAAGTGATAAATATAAATAACTGTTAAAGAAAAGTGTAAATTCTTAAAATTTATTCAGTTGAAAAAAAGAAATTGGACTGATTTGGATGACATAATGGTTAATATATTTGTTTAATAAATGAAAAGATTTGAGCAATAGAATACATACACAGAATTTCTAGAATACATTTTATATATATGTAGATGGAACAAAGAGAAAATACACAGAAACATACTTCAACTTCACTATATGAACATTGTATAATTTATTTAAATATAGTATTTCTTCGATATTTTGACTCCATCTTGAATAAATTATGAAGGAGAAAAGTTGCTTATATTTTTAAAAGTTAAACAAATTTATTATTAGACTGAATGTTTAGAATTATTTTATTCCATCTTCAGCTTGATTACAAAATTAAAATGATTTGTAAAGTTTTAAAGAGAAATACTTTTTTTAAAAGATTTGCCTTCAACTGTTAAGGTAACGACCTAAAACAGGCTGAGAACATTTCTTTTGTCCAATAAAAAATATTGCTATCTGAAAAAGCAGTTTAAATTTTTGTCAGGTTAACTGATCTGTATCTAAATGTTTAACTGAAAAATAAATATGATAACTTTTTAATACATTTTTAAATATAATTATAATATTTTTATATTGATTATTTTTTTAAATATGAATATTATACATTTACACTAATGATACTGAATATGTATAAAAATACAGTAGACTCTGCTTATTGTAATCAATAATGACTCCTAATCTCAAAATCACTAGCAGCATTAATAGAAAAGTTTTGCATTAATAATGAAATCTGTCTTTTTCTTTTTGCAACATCCATTATAGTCTTTGCAATGCTTTCTCTTAATAGTTACATAATTTTCTTCTGGTTTTGAAATTTTTGTCTCATTTTATTAAATTTGTTCTTTTGAATTTAAAAATGTTTACACTATTTCTTGAGATGTTCTTATTTTCTGTAATCTTTCACTCAAAAAAAAAAAAAAATAAAGAGGATAATAATTGACCAATAAAATTTCCTTTTTGACTATGAGAAAATATCTTAAGTAGTAAATAATATTTTAAATTTTTATGCATTTACATATGCAGTCAAATAAGCTCAATTGATCTTCTCTTGCAAACTGCAAATTGTGCAAATAAATAAAAAAGTCTTAATAGCTTGCATTTGGTATGGTTGGTGTTTTTAGTATTGATTTTTTTGTAAAGGAAATGTTATCAAGTAAGTATTCATGTATTATATTATTGTTTGTTATATACATACAGTAAGCACTTTTTTTATTGTGATCACTGATTATTAGAATTAGGATTTCTCAAACAGGATCCTGGGATCTCGGTTGTTTTTTTTAACCCAGGAAATTCTTCTCATCCCAGGAAATCCTGCAAATTTCTTAAAAGTTCACTTTTTTCTTATTTTGTGTTAAGGGTGAGGAAATTTTGCAAATAGAAAGTATAATTAACTCATAAATGGTCAGAATACATTTGCATTTATTAATTTTAAACCTACTTATTAGTTTTTTAATTTTTGCTCGTTATGGCATATCACAAATGGTCAATAATCAATACGTAGCTTATTTGCGGCAGGACTCTGAAAATTCTTTACTTGTCAGAACCTGTAATATCTGGAATAATTGTGCTTATGCTGTCTTAATTTTTAACCATGCCCAGTAGCTTCAATAACTGCATAACACCAGGTTGTGCAAATTGGCAAGGATAGAAACAAGTATGAAGTCTGCAAGTATGAAGTTTTTCTTCATAAACTTGATTATTAAAGACAAATGAACTGCCGAATTATTGGGCTATAAGCTTGATGTTTCTATTAAAGCAGCTGAGGTAGACAAATCAGGAATACTAGAGAGCAAAAGAAATACTACACTCTCGAAAACAAACTAGAAATCTTCCAGGCTACAGGCAAAAAAACACATAACATGTGTTTAATGCATTTAAGAGAAGACTTTGGAGGTTGCAGCTGAGGTAGAGAAAAGTAATTTAATATCATTTGATTTCAAGATATTTTGTATATCTTAAAAATAATTCTATCCCAGGAAACAGTTCACTTTTTTCCCGAAATCCCAGAACAAGTAAAAGCAGGGAAATGAGAAACCCTAATTAGAATCAACAGCAAGGATTCACTCCAAACAATAAAATCTATTGCATTTAAGTCAATTATTAGAATCATTTCTTCTTTGTAATATCACCATGCGCTTTGAAGGGTGTGGTGATATTTCGAATTGACGCCTTTAATTGTATCTTTCCACTGCTCCCAGTGTTGTGCCATGTGGATGGCTTCACACATTGTATGTCCTGTAATCATCATTACTTGGTCTGACCACCTAATCAGACATCTGTCTCTAGGCCATTTGCCATTGATCTTTCCTTCTAGGATTTGTTTCTCAAATCCATTTTTGCATCTGGAAATATGTCCTAAGAAGCAAAGGTAGGATTGGTATATTTTAGTGGTAAGGTGTGTTGTGATTTTCAGTTGATTTAGGATGGAGCTATTTGTTCAGTGCTCCATCTAAGAGATTCTCAGCATTCTTCTGTATGTCCATATTTCAAAGGAATGAAGTTTTCTTCCAAGAAGTGGCATTTATGGTCCAGGTTTCTGAGGCATAAATGGCAATCAGAAAAATAAGCTTTCTTATGAGCTTTTGATTGCAGAGTCTTTCCAAATTCTAAGTAATTTAGAGGTTGCATTGCGAGCAAGGCAAATTTGGCATTTAATTTCATTAGCGCATTTTCCTTTATTTGTAAGAAGTGATCCAAGGTAAACAAATTCATTCACCACCTTATAGCCTGCAATTTCCTTAGTCTGTGTCAAGGAACGATCAATTATTATAACTTTCGTTTTACTTCCATTAATCAGCAATCCATATTCCCTACTCTCAGTTTCAAGATGTTTCATAATATATTCAAGTTCTGATTCATTGGATGCTATAATAAGTGTATCATCAGTGTATCTCACGTTGTTAACTTTACAACCCCCAATGGAAATGCCTCTGTCCCAGTTATATAATATCCTTCTCATGATTATTTCAGAATAAGTATTAAAGAGTAAAGGGGAAAGAATATATCCCTGTCTTACATCAGCTTCAGATGTAAATGTATTAGACATAGTTTTGTTAACTCTTACTCTTGCAGAGTTATTCTCATATAAATTTCTGATCATTGAAATAAGATGGCACGGGACTTCCATGTTCTGGAGAATAGGCCATAATTTGTGCCATTTTACACAATCAATGGTTTTGGTATAGTCTACGAAACAAAAGTAAGCTTTAACTTAAATTCATACTTTTTCAATGATTTGTCGAGCGTTCAAGATTTGTTCACAAGTTCCTTTGCCAGGAATAAACCCCGACTGTTCTTCAGCTATTTCAGGTAATAGGAAAGGTTTCAAACAGTTATTAATTATTTGGAGCATTACTTTACTGGCATGATTAATTAGGCTGATAGTTCTGTAGTTATTACAGTTTGTTGGTGCACCTTTTTTTATAAATTGGAATAAATATTGATTTACACCATTCCTCTGGCCATCTCTTAGATTTCCAAATTAAGGAGCAGATTTTATGAAATATGTCAACACTCAGTTCTTCCATTGTTTTTAAATTTTCAGAAGTTATGTTGTCAGGTCCCAGAGCTTTTTGATTTCTTAATGTATTTATGGCTTTTTCTACCTCTGATTTAAGAATAGATGGTTCAACTTCCTCTGTCCATCCATTCTGAAGTTGATTATTACCATTTGTTTGTCCAGTGTCTTTATAAAGTTTCTCACAATACTCCCTCCAGACATCCACAATCCCTTCCACATCAGTTATGATTTAATTTTCATCATTTTTAATTGTGTGCGTGGTTTGAACTCTCTTGCTAGATATCTAACTTTATCATATAGTTCACAAGTCTGATTTATTATTTGCATGGACTTCAATTTCATTGCATATACTGTCAATATATTCATTTTTGTCTTTCTTACATGCCTTTTTTAATTTTTTTTGTCTAGCTCTTTCTTCTTTTCATCTGCAATGATTGCTGAAGTTAATAATTTTTTCCTTTTCATCTATTAATTCAAGGGTGCTATTTGTCATCCAATGTTTCTTTTTCTGCAGTCAATGTTGTGTGGTGCATTGTTGTACTCCAGTTAAAATCCAACTTTTTGTTTGTGTCAGTAAATCATCTGGGTTGTTTGTAAAGGATGAAGGGTCTAAATTTCAGAGTGTCTGTTGTAAGATTGAAGTAGCTGGAGTCTCAAGTCTTGGATTTATCTTTGATATTTTTGTTGTATGGAGTTTTAATGTTAGTTTCGCTTTTTAATAGCTTATGATCAGAGTTGCAGAATGCTCCAGGTCTTGCTCTGACATTATTTAATGATGATCTCCATCTTGTTCTTATTGACACGTAATCAATTTGGTTTTTATATTCACCTGTTGGGGAGGTCCAAGTAGAAAGACTCCAATAATGGTGTTAGTTATTGAAAAACTGTTATCGATTACAAACTGAAGGAGTCTATTTACTCTCTCATTTCTGGTGTCCAGTCCAAATTGTTCTATAATGCACCATAGATTATCAGCATTTTTTGTATTGCCTATCTTAGCATTAAAATCTCCCATTATTATCAATATGTCCTTCTGTGGTATTTTTGTCATGATATTTTCAATTTGTATATACACTGAGTCCACTTCATCATCCAAAGCAACCGAAGTAGGCATACAAACCTGAATAATATGAAGTTTTATATTAGAATCATACCATTGAATATTAAAATTGATTTGATTAGTACTTTTTATTAAGTAGTAAATTGATCTGATAGCATTACTTAGTATTTAGACCTTAAAACTAGGTTGTGCATGGGGTCTCCAAATGTTTGATATGCCACTGATTGTATCTGATATGAAGTGCAAGAATTTATTAAAACTATAACTTTTAGAATCTGCCAACTTGTCTTTATTTGAATTTTGTTACTTTGTAAAGTTAAAGTTGTTAAAATTTTGATCAAAATTAAGAAGTACATATCAAAATCATTTAATTATACTGTAGAACCCCTCTAATCCGTCACCTTTGGGAAGCAAAAAAGGTCGGATTATCAGAAAAAAGTAAAATAAACAATCTTCCCCTTTGTCCAGTCTTTGTAGCACTGCTAATTTTTCATTTAATGAAAGAGTAATGTGTTTACGTTTCACTCCTGACATGTTGAAAACACACACAAAACTGTACATGTACACACAATGTAAAACATATACTGTAACGAACACAGAAAAATGCCCCGGATGGTGAGTCACCGACGAGTTGGGACAAGTTTCTCGACTCTGACCACGGTCGGATTAACCGGAGTGACGGACTAGCTGAGGGCGGACTAGAGGGGTTCTACTGTACTTCAGTTTTGAAAATTACAAGCTGCAGATATCATTATAAATTTGCATTATATATACAATAAATGTATTGGTTATATTTTAAAATTATGACAAAATTTTAATGCTAAAAAAAGATTGATTTATGTATGTATTTATAACATATTGAAATATCTTTCATAATCAAAATTTTGTTATTTTATATAATTTTTGAAATATTTTTTTGTTAGAAAAAACTTCAAATATTGAAACCATTGAACAAATTTCTATTACTACAAATGGTTTGCTGTTAAATAAGCACCTTCCAGCTTTAAAAAAAGCAGGTAATTTAATTGATTTGTATTTTAATTTAATCATTTTGATATAAGTATCACATTTTACTGACAATAAGATGTTTACTTTTATTTTTTATATTTGTATTGATTGAATAGGACCATAATTTTGGGCAGATAATCCATAGATTATCTGTTTTAAAAGACAATTTGAATGCAGGTTTGGGTTATGCAATGGGATGGGCTATACAGTGGTGTGTTGTACTGTACCTCAAATTTAATTCATTTCAACAGGTCATTTAAACTCTGAATTGTTCAAAAGTTCCAGTAGTAAAATAAATCTTTAACATTTTCAAAACAAATAAAACAAAAGTTTTAGAATACTATTAAACAGCTAGATCATTTAATTCATCATGTCCACCATATAAAGAAACATATTTTTTTGAATGAATTGGTTATGTAGGAATAAAAATGTTTTTATTATATTACACCATTTTTGTTTAATTTCTCAAATAAATAACAATAAATTTTAAAACAAACTGAAGCTTAATTTGTACATAGAGTGAATTGTAAGTGTAAAGAAAAATGAATATTGCATCAACAATGACATTCTTTCTGACAAATTTTTGTTTTGCAAACCATGATTACATGTTAACATGTTGAACTTTATCACTAGTGAAAACTATTCACCACTAACCAAAAGGATGAATTTCTGGAGATAAAGAAGAGAGAAATTTACATACAACAACTATGACAAATATACTTTCTAATTATATTCTTACAATTAACTTCTTGATAACTGGATCAATGAATAAGTACATTAAACAAAACCTTTACCATCCATTAAATAATTTTAAAGAGAATTCAACAAATGTTTTCAGTCTTACACAAGATTGCTTCAGATCGACAACATTCTAAATTGTATGCACAGAACTTCTGCACATTCCAATTATAATTCATATTGAAATTATTTACTGGTTTTTAAACGTTTTATCTGATATACTTATTTATACAATTATTATAATTAATTTTGAAATGTTCTTTTCTATAAATAAATGTACTAAGTAAACATACAAAGTAAAAAACAAATTATTGTTATCAGCTGCCATCTTGTTTTAACAATGATTTTTGTTGTTTGCATAAGATTGCTCATTTCACTGTTCTTTGTTTTGTGAAACAGTAGTAGGTATCCAATTTTCTATGCAAAAATAGATTTTTTCACATTGTTTTTTTACTAACA
Organism: Centruroides sculpturatus; assembly: GCF_000671375.1. Classification (NCBI taxonomy): domain Eukaryota; kingdom Metazoa; phylum Arthropoda; class Arachnida; order Scorpiones; family Buthidae; genus Centruroides; species Centruroides sculpturatus. The sequence continues at coordinate 854,138 of NW_019384522.1, forward strand.
AATGTGTATTTTGAACTAAGCTTGGCATTCTCAGCTGAGCAATTGACTAGAACCTGTCATTGGATGTTATAGACATGAAAAATATACTTAGAAAAAATTTAATAAAATACTATAATAATAAATTTTAATGTTTAATTGAAAAGAACATAGAATAGAAATGAAGCAATATGTTGATAAATTTTATCATTTAGTAGGAATTCATATCTTCCATATGTACAGTGTAGGTTTCCTTTCAGTATTCCTTTTTATAAGAAACTAAACTCTTCTTAAACACCACAGGAAAATATACTTTCACAAAAACCTTTGTAACTCCAGTGATACTTGCTTTATACATCAGCGCACGTTTTCGACCCCATCCGGGTCTTCATCAGGCTATGTTTATGAGGAATTTGAATGCGTATGGAACAGAACATTAAAACGAACTTTAAGCGATTCAAAATTTCAAAAAACAAACTTAAGAACAAAGACTGAACGTTGTGCACGTTCAACCACTCGTTTGCATTAATTCCAGGGATGCAGTCGGGATATCGGACGTGTGGAAGTTTTGTTATGAGGGAAACCACCCCCGTAACTGATTTGTTGAATTTCCTATTTTTGGTTGTGTTCGCCGTTTCGCAAACGAGTGGTTGCATGTGCGCAACGTTCCATGTTTATTCTTAAGTTTGTTTTTCAAAATTTTGAATCGCTTAAAGTTCGTTTTAATGTTCTGTTCCATACGCATTCGAATTCCTCATAAACATAGCCTAATAAAGACCCGGATGGGGTCGAAAACGTTTGCTGATGTATAAATCAAGTATCACTGGAGTTACGAAGGTTTTTGTGAAAGTGTATTCCTTTTTGTAATAAAGAACAAAAAGGAATACTGAAATGAGTTTTTTAGTTTTTATTTCTGAAAATACTGTTCAGTCCCATTTCAACATTTGTAAATAAGGAATTCAGCCAGAATTTTTACTATCAAATCCAAGTGATGTAAAACAAATATAACAGGATTAAATATGTCAGTTTTCTTTTTGTTTTCTTAAACTATTCCTAAATAGCAATAGATTAAATTTATTATTGTATACAAGTTTTCAGTATTAGTGTTTAGATTAATGAAGTAGATATGTCATTAATTCGTTCGAGACTGCATACTATTAATACCAAAAAGACTTATTAAGACACCTTATCTTGCAGCCAAAGTTTATTACTTCAAACAAATTTGGTCATGTTAAATGACCTTTCTCAAGAAAAAGAAATAAGAGAAAGCAAAATAAAAGATAAAAAACTGTATAAATCGAATGCTTTGTTCGTTTGTACTAAACATTCGATTTATACAGTTTTTTATCTTTTATTTTTCTTTCTCTTATTTCTTTTTCTTGAGAAAGGTCATTTAACATGACCGAAAACGTTTGAAGTAATAAACTTCGGCTGCGAGATAAGGTGTCTTAGTAAGTCTTTTTGTACATGTCATTAAATCAAAAACTTAAAATATTCAAGTAGCACATTTTGGATACGAAAAAAAAGTTAGTTCAAAATTTAAAGTACAAATACATAGATATTAAAATATTTTCCTATATAATTATACATTTGAATAACAGAATACACAAAAATATATAAGAAATATAGAAAAATACATTTTTAACAAAATAAAAATATTCTACTCAGATATTTGAATATTTTGATAGTTAAAAAAATTTTTGAAGAGAGAAATTTACATACAACAACAATGACAAATATACTTTCTAATTATATTCTTACAATTAACTTCTTGATAACTGGATCAATGAATAAGTACATCAAACAAAACCTTTACCATCCGTTAAATAATTTCACTCAATGAGTGAAAAAACTTGGCTGGTTTTTTCACTCATTGAGTGAAAAAACCAGCCAAGAAGCAAAATTCACGTTGTGGCTTTCGTGATATTTGACCACTATGTATTGTGGTGATTAAGAAAAGCCATAACGCATTCTGAACGTTAGCCGATGCAATCACGATACAGGATCATATGACACACAGTGGTTTGTAACTTTAAAATATGGATTATAGGCTCGAAACATTTTTATTTACAATTTTTAATGCCGAACAACATTAGTTCTACAAGTTTTCCTAGAAATTTAATTTTCATACCTAAAAAATTTCAAAGAAATAAAATATATGGAGAAAAATACACTCTTGTTTCTTTTGTTTTGCTAAAAAGTGCTAAAGGTCTAATTACATATACTTGTAGGTGCTTGATATACCTATACACGATAAAATAAAAATCAGCTGCTAAAGTTAAAAATCACTGTGCAACGGATTTATTATGGTTAAAAGCCACTACACGTTCTGGATGTTAACTATAACGAGGTGATGATAAGAAAATAAAACTTTCTTTTTAATCATGATTTATTTATCTCCAATCATCTTATATACGCAGGTAACAAAATTATTCACCATATACAGAAATTTAACTTGGTTACTTTACAACAACATTTAATTATTCATGCATTTNTCATTAGACTGTTTTAATCTATAATAGAATTTTATCAGTCTTTTTAAATAAAACGGAAATAGTTGGAATCTGTTAGTTTCGGCACGAATTGCATAACCAGGAACTGTCCTTTCTATTTTATATAATTTTCGTAGGTAAATAACATGGAATTTTTCTAAATCGTACAATAAGTCTATTGCCCAAATAGGGCTTGCATAATATATTGAAGGGATAATTAAAAGGTTGAATAATTTTATTTGTAATTTTATATCCGTCATTTTTAAAGTTGCACATAAATATATAGCATTATCCATCAAAGTATTTATTTTTTTAGTTAGATTTTTCAGATGCGGTTGAAAATTACAATTCCAATTAAATGATATTCCTAAATATTTTATATCATTTACCAAGGTAAGAAGTTGATTATTTAAATAGTATGACTTTTCTTGTTTTGGAAGTTTAACATTATTTCTAAATATTATTATTTTGGTTTTTGAGATATTAATCGTTAAAAACAGGGAATTCAGATAATTGTTTATTATATTTAATTTATGCTGCAAAGCTATTTTTGTTGGTGCAAGTAATACAAGATCATCTGCATATAATATATAGTGGTAGCTTCTTCCAAAAATTTGAACACCTTCAGTATCAAGTAGAAATAATTTATCAATATCATTCAAATAGAAATTAAACAAATATGGCGATAGCGGTTCTCCTTGTAATAATCCTCGGTTTATAATTAGTTCTGGGAATATCTGATTAGCATGGCTAATGTTGATTCTATAATTTAAAAATAATTTCGCAATTGAGTTTGAAAATTTTTTTCCTGAGCCACACAGTTTTAATTTATTTATCAAAGTTGGAACATGAACTGAATCAAAGGCTTTTGATATATCGATAAAAGCAGAATATATTTTCCTGTGTTTTTGTAATAAGTAAATTTGTATTATTGATAATAAGAAGAATAATGTCATTTCTGTTCCTTTTGTTTTTATAAATGCGAATTGAAATTTTGAGTTTAAATTATATTCTTCAGTCCATCTTTGGAATCTTAGTGCCAGTATAGAAGTAAAGCATTTTCGTAAAGTTGATAGTAATGCGATTGGTCTGTAATTTCCTGGATCTTTTCTGTCTCCTTTTTTATANTACAATTTTTAATGCCGAACAACATTAGTTCTACAAGTTTTCCTAGAAATTTAATTTTCATACCTAAAAAATTTCAAAGAAATAAAATATATGGAGAAAAATACACTCTTGTTTCTTTTGTTTTGCTAAAAAGTGCTAAAGGTCTAATTACATATACTTGTAGGTGCTTGATATACCTATACACGATAAAATAAAAATCAGCTGCTAAAGTTAAAAATCACTGTGCAACGGATTTATTATGGTTAAAAGCCACCACACGTTCTGGATGTTAACTAATAACAAGGTGATGATAAGAAAATAAAACTTTCTTTTTAATTATGATTTATTTATCTTCAATCATCTTATATATGCAGGTAACAAAATTATTCACCATATACAGAAATTTAACTTGGTTACTTTACAACAACATTTAATTATTCATGCATTTTATGCTCTTTGAGCCAAATTTGCATTTTTATCAATACAGTATCTTTTACAGTGACACATTATAAACCCTCGCATACTTCCAGATGTTAAGATGGATGCTGAGCGAAGTGTTAATAAAGTTGAGGGTGCGTTCTGAATGTTAATAAAGTTACTGCAGAAATTGTAAATTCATTATGAGCATAAAGTCAATCAAGAAGACTTTTCTTGTTTCCTAACTGATAGAGACCTGATGGATTAATGCTCATAACAACAGCTAAAACATTTCTGGGAGCTGCACGTTTCCTATCAACATTAGGCACCCTAACTAAAACAATCTAACAATTTCAACTGCAGAAAATTACCCTAAATTGAGAAAACTCTCTGAGCTCAAGCTTGAATAAAAAAAAAATAAATAAATAAATAAGACGAATGATTCTATGACGCAGATCCCTGTACTATCATTGTGAAATAATAATCGGAACAATTCTTAATTCATTGTTTTTGAAAATTTTAATAACTAAAATGTCTTAGGATTTTTAGGCTTTATCAGAGGTATTAATTTACATCTGATATGGAGAGTGCCAATGGCTCAATGGTATGAAGGTTGAGAAAAGAGAAATCTTACTTGGGTGTAATATACAGTAATACCTCGGTTTTCGTTGACTTTGGTTATTGTTGGTTTCGGATTTCGCAGATTGTTTTCGGACGGATTATCGACAAAAACCGAAGTATCACTGTACAGTGTACACCCATGTACAGTACCTAGCATCAATCTGCATTATTTCTTTAGCTTCTGTTGTCCTATTCTAAAACCCTCCAGTTATAGGGGAAAACAAAGTGGTTTTAGGCTAAAACTTTTTCCAGTGAAACTTGTTGAATGATGAGTAATACAGAACATGGTAGTTTTACTGTAGATTTACCCTAAATATAAGACTACTCAGAACATTACTCTGAGAGATTGAAATTATTCTAGAAAAGGGCAATTACCCAGAAACGGCAGCACTGGTCAAGAATGAACACAATAGAAACTCTGCAAGTGTTTGCAATGCATCTGTTGACAAGTTACAATTTACCTTTTGTATTGTGATTGCATCAGCTAATGTTCAGAACACGTTATGGCTTTTCTTAATCACCATAACACGTAGTGGTCAAATATCATGAAAGCCACAACTTGAATTTCACTTTGTGGTCATTTTGAGTTAGCTACAATGTGAATTTTGCTTTGTGGCCATTTTTACAAACAGCCACGACATGAATTTCGCTTCATGACCATTTTGAAATGACCACAACGCATTGTGGTCATTTTTCTTTTCGCTCAAAGAGCGATTTTGGTCTTTGAACCTAACATACAAGAATACCCATAAACAAGTTATTTATTATTTCTAACTGCTTACTATTTTACAGCAATCTCATGCTGATTTAATTTCATTTGTTGTTTAATTACAGAGGTAAATTATTTTCTGAAAAAGTCAAATTTGCTGACTGGAAAAATAATTGGGAGGCACAATGACCCCATGTATACTCATCAATATGTTGCTGCTTCTGTTATACATTAACTATTGTTAAAGACATTAATAGGAGAACAATACTGGATGAATTATATATTAATCCATTAGGTTACATTATATGTTAATTAATAAAGATTGCATTATAATAATTATTATATTATCAAATATAATTAAGTTATACATTTTTTAATTGTTTTATTGTGTTTTAAAATTTCAGTCAATGAAACTAGAATTTCACTTCTATGCATTCAAAGCTAGAACTACTTAGAATAAGTAAGACAAAACCTTTCACACCTACTTACTTACTTAAAACTAGAATTCCTGCTAATAAATAATTTTATTTGCTTACACTGATTAATGTTAAAAGTTGGTTATTCAAAATGATTACAGTATGCAGATTCTATTATATTTAGAAAAAACTATATTAAAACATTAATGTATTTTAATCTTGCAATAAAAACATAAGGCATATATATTGTAAACTGTAAGAATTGAGGATAATAAATGGTACTTTCACTGATGATAAAAAAAATAATACTTTTATCACAAAAGATTAAAGTTATAAAGTGTTTTTTGTAATTCTAATTTTTAAAAAAATCAGGAAATAATTATGTTATTTATAGTAATTATTATTTTCTTTCTTCAAATAAAATCTCTTTTTAATATATTTTTCAGGTTTGAAAGCTATAAATATTAGCCTAGATACTTTAATTCCTGAAAAATTTGAATTAATAACACGTCGCAAAGGTTGGGAAAGAGTTATGAAAAGTATTGATGCATCATTGGATTTTGGATACATTCCTATAAAGGTTTGTTATACAGTAATACCACGAACTTACACGATAGGTGGGACCGAGCGATAACCGCGTAAGTCGAATTCGCGTAAGTTGGGGTATAATTTCACAATTTGTGTAAAATTCAAGTCGAATGTATGTAAGCTAATAAATGTTCTCACTAATCTTTTCTCGTCTTTTGATTCATTCACAGTTACAAGAAATCACCACATAGTCTCTCAAGTCTCTGTAGATGTAACAAACACAGAAATAGTTACAATTTATTTTGTGTTATTTATGTGTCGATTCCGCACATCATGTTTGAACATGTAAGCTGAACAATAGTGTGGGGGGAGTGAGTAATCAAGAGTTGCGTGGCGCTCAAACAAAAGACGAATCAACGAGATTTGAAAATCGCGTAACTCCGGGTTCGCATAAGTCGAGGTATTACTGTATTTTAATGAAGACTAACTTCTTTGTTAATTGTTGTTTTTTTCTGAGACCTCAATATTATTTTTAGCTGTTGTTCAAGACAATATAATATATATTTAAAAAAAACTAGATTAAAGATTTACTGTATAAAACAAATGTAAATTTTCAATTAAAATTAGTTAAATTTTGATTATAACTTCTTACATTATTTAATTACAGATAAAAAAAAATCCTTGTTTTCATATTAGTTGTTTGTTTTTTTATAATACTATAATAGGAGCTTATTATTAATAATAATTCATATTTAATACATATAAAAATATATAGGATTAGATAAATGCTTTTTGGGTTTTTCCTTGTAAATGTTAAGAATGTTGTAAGAGAGACAAAGTAAAAATTTCACTGAATTTTGTACATTATTTGTGTGAAAAATTGTTTTGCAATAACACCACCAAAATTTTAGAAAGATTTAATGTATTTTTTCAATTCTAAGATGCACTTTTTCACCCATTTTTAATTGTCTGTAGTAGAAATGCATTTTAGAATTGATAGTATCTATCTTACATTTACTGTACAAAACAACTGATAGTTGCTACAAGTAGACCACATGGTGCATGAATTTCGGTTTTTCAGTTATAGTTGCTCGGTGTTTGCATCAGTTGAAATGAACTTTGCTGGTAATAAGCATTTAATTTTAACTCATTTTTAACATTTAAAATGCATTCAAGATGACATTATGATGTAATTAAGGATGCATTAAAATGAATAATTATTTGTTTTCTTCTAGTACTACATGAAAAGAGCATAGAAGTAGCAATGCTGAACATTACTTGTTTCATGATAGTTGCATTATTTTTCTAACTTGTTACTTAATAAAACTTACTAAAATTGATTATATAAAAATTTTTCCTTTATAAATAAAAGCTTAAAATTTGATTTTGAAACTAATGCTATATCTTAGAATCAAGAAAATGCAATAATAAAATTATTTTGCTGTTTTCAAATTTTTTGTATTAAGTTTGAATATATTCTGTATAATTATTATCTCAAACTTTAATATATAATTTTAATATTTCTGTATTTGTATATTTGAAGATTAATTGTGTCGTAATAAAAGGTATTAATGAAGATGAATTATGTGATTTTGTATATTTAACTAAAAATAAAATGTTCAATATTTAATTATATATGAACACAAATCTACCCAATATTAAAAAACTTAGCATTACTTAATAAAACTTTAAGTTATACATTTTTTAATTGTTTTATTGTGTTTTAAAATTTCAGTCAATGAAACTAGAATTTCACTTCTATGCATTCAAAGCTAGAACTACTTAGAATAAGTAAGACAAAACCTTTCACACCTACTTACTTACTTAAAACTAGAATTCCTGCTAATAAATAATTTTATTTGCTTACACTGATTAATGTTAAAAGTTGGTTATTCAAAATGATTACAGTATGCAGATTCTATTATATTTAGAAAAAAACTATATTAAAACATTAATGTATTTTAATCTTGCAATAAAAACATAAGGCATATATATTGTAAACTGTAAGAATTGAGGATAATAAATGGTACTTTCACTGATGATAAAAAAAATAATACTTTTATCACAAAAGATTAAAGTTATAAAGTGTTTTTTGTAATTCTAATTTTTAAAAAAATCAGGAAATAATTATGTTATTTATAGTAATTATTATTTTCTTTCTTCAAATAAAATCTCTTTTTAATATATTTTTCAGGTTTGAAAGCTATAAATATTAGCCTAGATACTTTAATTCCTGAAAAATTTGAATTAATAACACGTCGCAAAGGTTGGGAAAGAGTTATGAAAAGTATTGATGCATCATTGGATTTTGGATACATTCCTATAAAGGTTTGTTATACAGTAATACCACGAACTTACACGATAGGTGGGACCGAGCGATAACCGCGTAAGTCGAATTCGCGTAAGTTGGGGTATAATTTCACAATTTGTGTAAAATTCAAGTCGAATGTATGTAAGCTAATAAATGTTCTCACTAATCTTTTCTCGTCTTTTGATTCATTCACAGTTACAAGAAATCACCACATAGTCTCTCAAGTCTCTGTAGATGTAACAAACACAGAAATAGTTACAATTTATTTTGTGTTATTTATGTGTCGATTCCGCACATCATGTTTGAACATGTAAGCTGAACAATAGTGTGGGGGGAGTGAGTAATCAAGAGTTGCGTGGCGCTCAAACAAAAGACGAATCAACGAGATTTGAAAATCGCGTAACTCCGGGTTCGCATAAGTCGAGGTATTACTGTATTTTAATGAAGACTAACTTCTTTGTTAATTGTTGTTTTTTTCTGAGACCTCAATATTATTTTTAGCTGTTGTTCAAGACAATATAATATATATTTAAAAAAAACTAGATTAAAGATTTACTGTATAAAACAAATGTAAATTTTCAATTAAAATTAGTTAAATTTTGATTATAACTTCTTACATTATTTAATTACAGATAAAAAAAAATCCTTGTTTTCATATTAGTTGTTTGTTTTTTTATAATACTATAATAGGAGCTTATTATTAATAATAATTCATATTTAATACATATAAAAATATATAGGATTAGATAAATGCTTTTTGGGTTTTTCCTTGTAAATGTTAAGAATGTTGTAAGAGAGACAAAGTAAAAATTTCACTGAATTTTGTACATTATTTGTGTGAAAAATTGTTTTGCAATAACACCACCAAAATTTTAGAAAGATTTAATGTATTTTTTCAATTCTAAGATGCACTTTTTCACCCATTTTTAATTGTCTGTAGTAGAAATGCATTTTAGAATTGATAGTATCTATCTTACATTTACTGTACAAAACAACTGATAGTTGCTACAAGTAGACCACATGGTGCATGAATTTCGGTTTTTCAGTTATAGTTGCTCGGTGTTTGCATCAGTTGAAATGAACTTTGCTGGTAATAAGCATTTAATTTTAACTCATTTTTAACATTTAAAATGCATTCAAGATGACATTATGATGTAATTAAGGATGCATTAAAATGAATAATTATTTGTTTTCTTCTAGTACTACATGAAAAGAGCATAGAAGTAGCAATGCTGAACATTACTTGTTTCATGATAGTTGCATTATTTTTATAACTTGTTACTTAATAAAACTTACTAAAATTGATTATTTAAAAATTTTTCCTTTATAAATAAAAGCTTAAAATTTGATTTTGAAACTAATGCTATATCTTAGAATCAAGAAAATGCAATAATAAAATTATTTTGCTGTTTTCAAATTTTTTGTATTAAAAGTTTGAATATATTCTGTATAATTATTATCTCAAACTTTAATATATAATTTTAATATTTCTGTATTTGTATATTTGAAGATTAATTGTGTCGTAATAAAAGGTATTAATGAAGATGAATTATGTGATTTTGTATATTTAACTAAAAATAAAGTAAGTAAATGAAAGTAACAATTGACTAAATATATATGAATAAGATATATTAAGAATTTTACATATTGTTAATGATATTTTATTAGAAAATTGATGTCAGATTTATTGAATATATGCCTTTTGATGGAAATAAATGGAATGATAAAAAAATGATATCCTATTTTCAAATGTTAAATGATATAAGAAAATCATTTCCTACTGTAGAAAGATTAAAAGATGGGCCAAATGACACCTCTAAGGTTAGTATATTTCCCTGTAAGGAAGATTTGAATAATTTATTTTATTATTTACATAAATTATATTGCAATAGATTTGTTAAATAGCATCTGTTAAAAATATATGTTTTTGCATTGATTTTTTTTATAAAATTTATAATTCATTTCTTTATTTTATAGGCCTATAAAATTTCTGGTTGGATGGGGCAATTTGGATTTATTTCATCAATGACTGAAAATTTCTGTGGTTCTTGCAATAGGATTCGTCTCACAGCTGATGGGAATTTAAAGGTTTTCAAAATGCTTGAATGTTTATTTTGTATTAATTTTAATATTTCAAAGTTTTAAAGTCAAATTGTTACCAAACAATTTGTCAATTTTTTTTTTATTAGGCTATATTAAAGATAACTAATAATCAGACACAAAGTAATTTGTCTAGAGACAGGCAATTAAGCTGCTATCTCATGATAAATTTAATTATTACAAATAAATTAACTTATTATCTTCCAGAATATTCTAAATTATATCAGTCCAGAGTAGGACCAAACCCACAACTCTTGCTTACCATGTATTTGCATTACCAATTACACTATCCAGACCTTTATCTAATCTTCACTTCCAGGACTATTAATTAGTTAATTAATTTAGATATAATCACACTGGTTCATTCACTTAATAGCTCTGAAAGAGAAGATTGTATAGAGATCTGAGTAGCATAACAAGACAACACAGTTGCATGGTAAGCAAGAGTTATGGTTNGAAAAAATTTTGAAAAATTGATAAAAATTGTTTTTAATAAAAAAAAATGATATTTTGTAATTAATAATTTTTGAGAACATTTTATGATCATACTTGATCATAATATGTTCAAATAATGCCACCAAAGTGCCTCACAAAACAATGAAAAAATATGATTAATATTGCTTAGAATAATTTAATATAATATACCTTTAGAATATGTAGCATAGTATACATACTGTGTCGTCCTCGTATAGATTGTCGGTTTCTGTCGTTAAAAAAAATTTTTTTTTGTTTTCTTTTGCTTATGTTTATCTTTGTGTATATATACATATTTTGCCAATGTAATTACTGTAAACAATTATCACAATTGCTGTACACACAATTTTTTTTTGTGTTTTGGGCAGTTTTTGTAAGGCAGCACAGTGTTGGTGGTGGAGATGTTATATATGGTGGGGAACCGGAAACCCGATATTCTGGTTCTTGGCATTCGAGTGGGAAGGCACTTCGTTCGAGTGTATTGTGTGGACTCTTTGTGTAAGCCGCCAAGTGCCAGGCCTACGCAGACCTTTTCGTATTGTAATCTGGTATATATATTTGGTACATAAAATTAATTTAATCCTGTATTGTACTCATCTCCTCCTTTCGTGGTAATCATTTTTATTCACCCCTGCAAATATCATCCCACAGATATTCGCAGATTCCCACAATACGAGGGCTGTTCGGAAAGTTCGCGGCCTTGCCTATATGCGGCGCTGCGATCAATTTAATTTTTGGCGGGAATAATTCAGCCATCTTTGCTAAAGATACGATACCAATTTCCGCTTGATTTGTCAAAAAGTTTTGCCATGACAGCTTAGCAGATAGTCAGTGTGCACATGCTTTGTCAAAAATGGAGAAGACGGAGACTCGTGCGGTCATAAAATACCTGACGAAAAAAGGGTTGACCCCATCTCAAATCAAAGCTGACATGGATGAAGTTTTAGGAGAGTCTGCTCCTTCGTACACCACTGTGAAAAAATGGACAGCCCTTTTTAAATCTGGCAGAGAAAGTGTGGAAGATGACCCTCGCAGCGGACGGCCGTCAACTGCTGTCACTGAAGAAAACATCGACAAAGTTCACGATTTGGTATTAGCAGATCGCCGTTTGAAAACGCGTGAGATAGCTGAGACAACAGGCATCTCTGTCGACCGAGTGCACCACATCCTAACCGAAGATTTGGGTATGACGAAGGTCTCAGCAAGGTGGGTGCCGCATCTGCTGACCGCCGAGCAAAAACGTGTTCGCACTTTGATGTCAAAGGAGTGTTTGGACTTCTACCAGAAAAACCCACAGGATTTCTTGCGTCGGTTTGTGACTACTGACGAAACGTGGATCCATTACTACACTCCTGAAACAAAAGAACAGTCGAAGCAATGGAAACACCACAGTTCGCCACCACCAAAGAAGGCAAAGACAGTTCCATCAGCGGGTAAAGTGATGGCCTCGGTTTTTTGGGATGCTAAAGGCATCATCTTTATTGACTACCTAGAAAGAGGAAAGACCATTAATGCTGTCTATTACTGTGAACTTTTGGAAAAACTGAAGAAAGAAATCGAAGAAAAGAGGCCACACTTGAAGAAGAAAAAAGTTCTGTTCCACCACGATAATGCACCTGCACATTCCGCCAGAATCACTGAACAAAAGATAAACGAACTTCGCTTCCAATTAGTTCCACATCCACCGTACTCACCTGATTTGGCCCCCAGTGACTTCCACCTTTTTCCAAACCTAAAAAAATTCTTGGCTGGAAAGAGATTCCACTCAAATGACGAAGTCATCTCTGAAGTGAACGAGTATTTTGCACACCTTGACAAATCGACCTATTGTGATGGCATAAAAAAGCTAGAACATCGCTGGAATAAGTGCATTGCTAACAGAGGAGATTACATTGAAAAATAAAAAAAGTTTTAACATTATTTTGTTTGTTTTTCTATGTGAGGCCGCGAACTTTCCGAACAGCCCTCGTACAAACGGTTAAATGCAATATTTTAAGCTGAAGATGGTCAGAGATCTTGACCAAAAACATTTCTTTTTAATAAATGTTGGCTTCACTGCTCATTTCAACATTTCTTTACTTCTTTAGTATTATCCTTGAAAAATATATTATGTAAGGTAATAAAAAACTTAATAATTGAATGTGATATTTCACATAATATTTTTACAAATAATGATAAGTAAATAAACTAAATTTTAACCATTCTCTAAAGCTAAGTAAATTATGAAAACATATTTTTCATTTAATTTTAGTTAAATGTTTTATATTAAATTGCATAATATTTTCCACAGGTCTGTTTATTTGGTCCAAATGAAATATCATTAAGAGATGCTTTGCGTTCAGGTATATCTGAGAATGATTTGATTGACATCATTAAAAGTGCTTTGATAAAAAAGAAAAAACAGCATGCAGGTAATGTTTCTGTTAGAATTAAAATTATTGTTGCAATTTTAAAAACAGATTTTCATTATTTAACTAAATTAATTTATTATGTATATTTTAGGTATGTTTAATATTGCTAAACAGAAAAATCGACCAATGATTACAATTGGTGGATGAAGTGGCTTTAAGTGATTTTTAATGCTTAATATATTTTTCAAAGAAAATAATATATATATAATAATAAGTGTTTTCAAATAAAATTATATTTTTATACTGTAAATTAAATTTATAACTTAATTATTACTCTTGTGAATTGTATTTTTTATGAACATTTACACAATACAAATTAATACAAAAAACAATTATATAAATAATTATATATATATTATATAATTATAATTCAAAATGTTTACTTTACCCTAAATATAAACGTAGATGATCAGTGGAAAAGTAAATTATTTAATTTCATAACACAGAGTTGATGATATATGAAAAATATTAGCCATGAGTCAACTATCAGTTAATAATTATATTATCTGAATTTAATGAATTTTTTAAAAATTGGATTTGTTTTAATCATATTCCTTTACAAAAAAATTTTTGGAATTAGATCCCTTAGCCTAACTTAACCTAATAAATCATAAATATCAATTTATTTATCACAAAAATATTGGTGAAGGAATTCATTATAAAATACTAAATTATCTAAAGATGACCATTTCAAGCCAAACTGTTTGGATATTGCATTTTAAATCTTCTACATCTGAGTGTTATCACATATCTCTAGTTTAGAGAAATTTGGCCAGATGTAACTGTTTGTTATGAATACATTTGACATTTAATTCATCTGCTGATTGAGTGTTTGTAGCTAAAAATATGAATCTACTCTCAAAAATAATACCATGTTAATTGAATTTTTATTTGCCTTTTGAAATGCAATTAAATTCCCCATTTAATTGCATTTCAATGCAATTAAATTCAGTGGGGTATCTTCTGAAAATTCCCCATGCTTTCTTTCGTTGTTTATATACTGCCTCACAATCCTGGTTCCATCATGGTTTTGGATATTTTAATATACAGTTGATATTTTCACCATTGTTTATAATGTGTGTTATTCAATGGTTTTGTCTTTATTACTTTATGCTGCTCCTCTATGGGCAGTTAGTTATTATGTTAAAATGGTAGTAGTTCTTGCTTTATATTTTTGAAAAATTTTTATATGTAATAAAATTTCAGCTTATACCAAACTCCAAATGCAACATATCTAAAATATCAGTTATTATAATTAAAGCAATAATGTGTTTTTTTGGATAATGATTAAAATTATGTTAAACTAGAATATAACAAATTGTGTAAATTGTGTTCAATAATGGACAATTATATAAATAATTGGATGGTATAATTAAAAAATATATTAGAACAGAGTTCACTGAGTTTGGCATTATAAGCACTTTTTATCGCAAGTACTTTCGATGAATTTATAATCATCGTCGTCAGGCAAATAAATATAAATATTTTAAAATAATGTACAGAATATTCTGAAAAGAATATCAGAACACATTTCTTAATTTGAAAATATTTGGTAAAATTGTTAAGAACAAACATTTAATTTTTGAACATGTTTGAAGTTGTGCGTGCAATGTAATACATGTGAGAAACCAAAGGTATAGGTATGTCACCTATATCACTTACTGGCGCACGATCGTGTGATTGGCTCTCTAAACTTTTTCTAGGAGGGCGAGAAAAATGTTTATAAATGATCTAGAGGGTAAATTCTAGATCTTGTCAGGTCCTGACACCAGTTTATCTACTTTGCGTAACGCGGATAAACATGCGTGGAATTTATACCATAGATCTGATTCAGGAAACAATAATACAGAGACATCTCTTAACAAAGTATATAGAATTTAATAAACAAATAAACAATATTAATATAGAATCAGAAATAATCAATTAATTCAAAATGGTCAATCAAAGAACGAATAATCATATCAATCACGACAGGAGGAAATCTATTCTTAGTCTATAACCGAGTCAAGAGAGAATAGTATTCTCAATCTATACATTTACGAGAGAGAGAGCTCACAATTTAGTCTTAAACATATGACCTGTTTACTTGGCAGTGTCGTCTTCTTATTCGTGAAGGTACTTCATTGATAACTTAGGAGTAACTTGTTAGGGGATGACGAGGCGTTGGTCTGTTGGCATATGTATGGAGTCCTTTCCACTCTTCGATCTACGGATGAACTCTTAAGGGCGTTGGCCTTAGAGAGCGAATGTGTGGAGTCCTGACTCTTCCAGGTCTGCTGATGAACTCCCTGAATTCCGTTAATCATCCCATATATCTTCTGATTGACGACCAATTATCAGTCGAGGCTTTATCCACATGAACGGATGGGAAGGGGATGAAATGAGGGATAAACAGTTCCCATCGAAGCGAGATTTTTAGCAGATAAGGGGAAAGATAGAGAATGTTCTAACTTCCGTGGAAGGAAGTGACTCTCCTAGCTGTTTTCCCACGCTAGAAAACGTTATTTTTCCACCCAAAATGAAAGAATTTTTCATGACAAAACTTTAACATGATTTTTAAAATTATTAATTTAGACCCAGGAGCTATTCAGATATGCTGCAAAGCGGCACATGTAGATGTATGCCCACGTTAGGATATGGATGAGGATGTGCCTGCCGCAGTACATAGAATTCTACAACGGGGACCTAAATATATTCCCCCTACCAACACCAACCTTTTCCAATTAGTCCCAGCCTCATTAGCAGCACTGAAATCTTGGCAGCCACCACGTATTCTCAAATGGAATTAGCAATAATCATGAAGCTTACAGCAGCAAAACAAACATCTGGTGTGCCCAAACATCACGTGAACTACCGAGCAGTAACACACTTCCTTGTCAGGGCCAGATTGAGACTTTAAGACAAGGTCTAAGACAAAGTCTAAGAAGTTTGTACTGTGCAAAGAAGATGACTTTCTCCTCAGAGCCAATGAGTTTCTCTTGCAGTCACATTCCTCGGTGATGAGTGAAGACCCTACACCAATGATCTTATGGAAAGCAAGGAAAATCATAGCCCTATCAGGTGTAACCTCGACTCCCCCAACCAATGCTACATGTCCTAGGTTGTTCTTTGAACCAAAAATGCATATTATCGAGGTTACACCCAATAGGGCTATGATTTTCCTTGCTTTCCATAAGATCATTGGTGTAGGGTCTTCACTCATCACCGAGGAATGTGACTGTGAGAGAAACTCATTGGCTCTGAGGAGAAAGTCATCTTCATTGCACAGTACAAACTCCTTGTCCTTGTCTTAGACTAAAAGGCAAACTGGCCATTACATCCACTTGTAAACAAGAAATCTCACCCCACATACTTTTTAGAGGAGGCCCTTGCCAAGTTCCTACGTGCACTAATTCCAGATTCGCCCTATGTTACTCCTTTGTCCGTAGTCACTAAATCCTCCATTACTTCAGACATTGGTATGATACAAGCCAGCACCTACACCTTCTACAAACTAGATGTAATATGTAACAACAAATGTAATATGTAACAACAAACTAGATGTAACAACAAATGTAATATCCTTGTACCCTTCAATGCCCATGTTTGAAGCCGTAATGCTTGCCAATTCACTGCTCCTCAAAAAGGGCTTTAGTATCCGCAAGTGCTTGATATACATGATGCGCTGACATTTATCACAGCATAATTATTTCTGTTTTAATCAGAAAATTTATTTACAGAAGCAGGGGTTCCTATGTGTTCCCCTTTATCTGCTATTTTAGTGGCACTCATTATGTGTGAAATTGAGCACAGAACATCCAATTCCCCACTTGTCATCCATTACCCACTGCTGTACTTGCGTTACTTCGACAATATCCTCATAATGTAGAAGACAGACGAGACATTTTTTTTACCTTCATGCAGCAACTCTCAAGCACATATCCTTCCATCAACTTTACTTGGGAGAAAGAAAATGATGCAACAATAATGTTCTTAGATTTGTGCATACATAGAATTCCTGAATGGCCACAGTTCTTGGTTCACCACAAACCTAATATAGCACCACATATTTTCCCAGCAGATACTTTTCAGCCTTCGCAGTATGTTAACACTGTCATCACTGCCCTCATTAGAAGAGCCTTCTTACTGTCATCAATGCAAGCGCTGGTAAATATTGAATTAAATACTATTAGTCTGGCGGTACATAATGCTGGTTTCTCACATGCTAAGTTCATGCATGTGCTCAGCATGGTAAGAAAGTCCCTATTTCCAAGTACCACACTACATAATAAGAGGGAGTTTTCTGTGGTCCAACCATTATTGCCATACCTTGGACCTCCTTCCATATGTATTTGCTATATTTTTAAGCAGCATAATCTTCTCCTATCCCTTTACCACTACCAAGTCTATGTAGGCTCATCTGCAATGATAAGGATAAAATCTCTACTTTAGAAAAATCAGGGGTCTATGCAGTACTGCTGGAGAACCTCTCAACAGGAACAAATACAAAGTATATAAGGGCCACAACAAGAATGCTTGCCAGCTGCCTAGCAGAACACCAAGATGTAGTGAAGAGAAGGCACACCACAGAGCTTATAAAAAAGGTGCTCGAACAGGGTTATGACCTGCTATGGACCCAAGCTACAATGCTCAAATGCTGCAAAAATCAAAAACTTGTCTTTATATGAAAGTCCCTTCTCACAGCAACCTTAGAGGCATGCAACACCCCACTACAACCTGCCCAGTGTATGCATCATTCTGTGTAAGCAATTAAACAACAATCCTCATCTGCTGTCCCGTTACTAATGTGGGCATACATCCACGCACACGCTGCTTTACAACATATGTATTACATCGCACGCACAACTTCGAACACGTTCAAAAATTAAATGTTTGTTCTTAAGTCTTACCAAATATTTTAATTTGAAAATATATGTTCTGATATTCTTTTCAGAACATTCTGTATGTTATTTTAAAATATTTATTCGCCTGATGACGACGATTATAAATTCGTTGAAAGTACTTGTGATAAAAAAATGCTTATAATGCTGAACTCTATGACCTCTCTGTTATTCTATACAATATTTGGCATGAGTAGCAATCTATAGTACAGTGGTACCTCAGGATACGAAATTAATCCGTTCCGAAACTGAGATTGTATCATGAAAATGTTGTAAGGTGAATCATTTTTTCCCATATGATTACAGGTAACCCCCGTATAACACGGCACTTCTGTAGCACGGATTCACTCTAACACAGTTCGAGAATTGGTTAAAACCCTCGTACAACATGAAATGTAATAAATTTTTACATACTTAAGTAATAATAGTTCACGAAAATTAGTATTTTCGTGAACTATTAGTACTTAAGTGTGTAAATTTTCTCTTCTCGCCTTCTGTCGATACACGTGGTCCTTCTCGAAACTTGTTTCAATGTTGCCAGATCACAACGCTTCTGCTTCTGATGTTGCCGAATGTTTTTCCCTTATTTCATACTTGCTTTATTCTTCATAAGTACTTAGCACCATATAAGGAAATTTATAAAGATCTTTTAACTAGAAGCAAGCAATCTAAAATTACATACATTTTGCAAAAGGTAAAGCATAGATCTGAAGATAATACAGAAAAATGCTCAGAGGATAAGGATAACTTACCAAAAAGAAAACGCTCTCAGTTAATTAATAACGTTTTTAGTGATGACGAAGAAAACATTATTAAAATTTTCTTAAGTGATACATATTAATATAAATTAAACAAAGATATTTATCTTAATTATGAAAATATACTAGCATGTTTTTTAATTTTTGGAACCTAACCCTGCTTTTCGTATTAGTTCTTTGTTTCATATAACACGAATTCGCATAACACGGCAATTTTTTGGAACGTAACTACCGTGTTATACGGGGGTTACCTGTACATGTAAAACCAAATAATTTGTTCCAACACGAAAAACACACTCAAATTAAAGCTAAGTTGTATATTTAAAAAAAAAATAACTATAGTAAGGAAAACACTGAAAAATGCGTTTTGTAGTTGTAAATGTATAAATAACCATAATAGAATAATAATTGATTAAAAAAAATGTAGCTATGTTTGCACTTTACCTTTGAGGATAAACGACGGTGGAGGTGTAAACTGGTGGCAGAAGAGTGGGAGAAGGGAAATGATANCAATCTACAAAAACTTGAACTTATTAACTTTTCTTTAATGTTTATGAAATTGTCAAACACCCTATCTTGCCCCATAGGTGAGGTAAGACTAGGTGTGTTTTGGGATGATATATCAAGAGAGACAATGAAGTAACTTTGTTTTGTCACAAGATGCCATTTTGAAGTCTTGCTTAAACTCCTTGGTAATCGATGGTATTAATAAAAGATTTTATGATACTGATAGAAGGAATCAAAAATTAAGAAACTGCATTACTGACATGCATGTTTTTAAAACATAAGAAATTACATCAACATAGTTTTTGGCTGTCAAACAGATATTTGCCTCAATAGGAGAAAAACACTGAACAACAGCAATTTTAGCTACTTCTGGTATGCATATTTAGTTACAATATATACTAAGTTACATTGCTTATTAAATGCAATGCAGATAATATCCCATCTTGCTCCACCTTTCCCTACCATTAATTTTTTAAAACATGCTGTATATATCTGAAGTTTTTTCTTACAGCTTTATGTCATTCAGTTCAACCAACCCCAATGCAGAAAATTCATCATGAAACACTTCATTTAGAAAAGTGTTCAGTTTCGTTGATACATTTTCATGATTATTGGAAAGAACTTGATTTTTATATCAAAGAAATAAAATTTATTTTTAAAGATGGTTTGAAAACTAATATGAAAAAATGTTTCAAAATATCTAAGATTTTTCCAAAAGAAACTGTGAAAAGAAAAATTAATACAATGTCTTATTTGAATTTGGTAACTGAACAATTTATAAGTTATAAGTATTTTGTAAGAAATATATGCACAACTGATAAAATAGAAAAACTAACACATGTTGATGAACAAGGAAAAGCAAATATGGTTGATATCAGTAATAAATCTGAAAGTATACGAATAGCCATTGCAGAAGGAAGAGTATGTTTAGGTAATGATGCTTTTAAATTAGTAAAAGAGAATAAAATGAAAAAAGGTGATGTTTTATCAACATCTCAAATTGCTGGAATTATGGGAGCAAAGATGACTTCACAACTTATTCCACTTTGCCATAATATACCTGTTAATAAAATTGATATTGAATTTTATTTGGAATCACATACTAATGAAATAATAATAAAAGCAATGGCAAAATCTGAAGCAAAAACTGGTGTAGAAATGGAAGCTCTGACAGCAGTTTCAATAGCTGCTCTTACAGTTTATGATATGTGCAAAGCTGTAAGTCATAATATTGTGATTAAAAGTATACAGTTAATTGAGAAAACTGGAGGAAAGAAAGATTTTAAGAGAAGTGAATAAAAAGTTGCAATTTTTTGTAAATTAAACTTTTGTTTCTGAAATTCTTTTTAATATTAATATTAAAAAATACATTTATAATATAAATAACAACCCAATAATCAAGAAATCACTTTTTAAACTTTTTTAATTTTTTTTAAGTTTTAATGTTGCTAAAAAATAATTGTATAATAAAAGAGCTGTAAACAATAGAATTATGAAATACAGTAAGCTTATTTAAGTTCTACTAAAAATGAAATAAAATTCCATAACATTTAAAGATAACCTAAGAATTATGAAACCAAATACTTGTCATTTATTACATGATTGTATTACTGTAATTAATATAAATTCATCACATATGATTTCCTAACTTGTTTATTGCTGATAATGTGTAATTCAGTTTGGCATATTATTAAAAATGTAATTACCTTTATTACTTAAGTATTTGAATTTTATCTTTATTTCAGAAATACATTTAAATTACAAAAATTTTTCAGTTCTAATAACTACAAAACATTACAAATGAGCTCTGATTATCATTGAATTAAAAAGAAATTAGTGTAAAAATTTGAATTTAACAAAAAATAAATGAATGAATGAATGAATTTCCATGTTTGCTGCTGTTTTGGTTACAGCAATAACAATTTAAAATGTTGTTGTATGAAAAAACTATTTGCATTATTAATTATTTTTTTATCTAAAATGTGCAATATACATATATAAACATCTCAAAGCCTGATAATTATTAATTAGTAATAAATAATTATGTGCCTGCTGG
This sequence comes from Centruroides sculpturatus, assembly GCF_000671375.1. Classification (NCBI taxonomy): domain Eukaryota; kingdom Metazoa; phylum Arthropoda; class Arachnida; order Scorpiones; family Buthidae; genus Centruroides; species Centruroides sculpturatus. The sequence goes on from NW_019384522.1 coordinate 875,901, forward strand.
CCTCTATTATGATTTCATCACACACCTTTCTGATTCACATCACATCTGATTTTATTCATTAATGCATGATGTTCTGGGATGTATTTTTAGTAGTGCTGCAATGAATAGTATATTTGGCCTCAGGCCGAATACCGAATATTCGGCCAGGAGTGTGGCCAAGCTTTGTCCCCCTTGGAAAATTTCTGCAGATGTCCATGACTGCACATATAATGTATTTATGTAATGTACTGTACATATTATATACATATTACATTTATAATAGTATTATATGTATATATGTAAGAGAGCATGGGGCAAGATGGGGTAGCTAAGGAACTTTTATTCTTTTATAGTTAACTATAAACCTGGGAAAACTTTGTCATTGAATGCTCAAAGATGTTTATTTCGAGTACAATCTACAAAAACTTGAACTTATTAACTTTTCTTTAATGTTTATGAAATTGTCAAACACCCTATCTTGCCCCATAGGTGAGGTAAGACTAGGTGTGTTTTGGGATGATATATCAAGAGAGACAATGAAGTAACTTTGTTTTGTCACAAGATGCCATTTTGAAGTCTTGCTTAAACTCCTTGGTAATCGATGGTATTAATAAAAGATTTTATGATACTGATAGAAGGAATCAAAAATTAAGAAACTGCATTACTGACATGCATGTTTTTAAAACATAAGAAATTACATCAACATAGTTTTTGGCTGTCAAACAGATATTTGCCTCAATAGGAGAAAAACACTGAACAACAGCAATTTTAGCTACTTCTGGTATGCATATTTAGTTACAATATATACTAAGTTACATTGCTTATTAAATGCAATGCAGATAATATCCCATCTTGCTCCACCTTTCCCTACCATTAATTTTTTAAAACATGCTGTATATATCTGAAGTTTTTTCTTACAGCTTTATGTCATTCAGTTCAACCAACCCCAATGCAGAAAATTCATCATGAAACACTTCATTTAGAAAAGTGTTCAGTTTCGTTGATACATTTTCATGATTATTGGAAAGAACTTGATTTTTATATCAAAGAAATAAAATTTATTTTTAAAGATGGTTTGAAAACTAATATGAAAAAATGTTTCAAAATATCTAAGATTTTTCCAAAAGAAACTGTGAAAAGAAAAATTAATACAATGTCTTATTTGAATTTGGTAACTGAACAATTTATAAGTTATAAGTATTTTGTAAGAAATATATGCACAACTGATAAAATAGAAAAACTAACACATGTTGATGAACAAGGAAAAGCAAATATGGTTGATATCAGTAATAAATCTGAAAGTATACGAATAGCCATTGCAGAAGGAAGAGTATGTTTAGGTAATGATGCTTTTAAATTAGTAAAAGAGAATAAAATGAAAAAAGGTGATGTTTTATCAACATCTCAAATTGCTGGAATTATGGGAGCAAAGATGACTTCACAACTTATTCCACTTTGCCATAATATACCTGTTAATAAAATTGATATTGAATTTTATTTGGAATCACATACTAATGAAATAATAATAAAAGCAATGGCAAAATCTGAAGCAAAAACTGGTGTAGAAATGGAAGCTCTGACAGCAGTTTCAATAGCTGCTCTTACAGTTTATGATATGTGCAAAGCTGTAAGTCATAATATTGTGATTAAAAGTATACAGTTAATTGAGAAAACTGGAGGAAAGAAAGATTTTAAGAGAAGTGAATAAAAAGTTGCAATTTTTTGTAAATTAAACTTTTGTTTCTGAAATTCTTTTTAATATTAATATTAAAAAATACATTTATAATATAAATAACAACCCAATAATCAAGAAATCACTTTTTAAACTTTTTAAATTTTTTTTAAGTTTTAATGTTGCTAAAAAATAATTGTATAATAAAAGAGCTATAAACAATAGAATTATGAAATACAGTAAGCTTATTTAAGTTCTACTAAAAATGAAATAAAATTCCATAACATTTAAAGATAACCTAAGAATTATGAAACCAAATACTTGTCATTTATTACATGATTGTATTACTGTAATTAATATAAATTCATCACATATGATTTCCTAACTTGTTTATTGCTGATAATGTGTAATTCAGTTTGGCATATTATTAAAAATGTAATTACCTTTATTACTTAAGTATTTGAATTTTATCTTTATTTCAGAAATACATTTAAATTACAAAAATTTTTCAGTTCTAATAACTACAAAACATTACAAATGAGCTCTGATTATCATTGAATTAAAAAGAAATTAGTGTAAAAATTTGAATTTAACAAAAAATAAATGAATGAATGAATGAATTTCCATGTTTGCTGCTGTTTTGGTTACAGCAATAACAATTTAAAATGTTGTTGTATGAAAAAACTATTTGCATTATTAATTATTTTTTTATCTAAAATGTGCAATATACATATATAAACATCTCAAAGCCTGATAATTATTAATTAGTAATAAATAATTATGTGCCTGCTGGCCTCTATTATGATTTCATCACACACCTTTCTGATTCACATCACATCTGATTTTATTCATTAATGCATGATGTTCTGGGATGTATTTTTAGTAGTGCTGCAATGAATAGTATATTTGGCCTCAGGCCGAATACCGAATATTCGGCCAGGAGTGTGGCCAATTAGCCGAATATTCGGCCAAACTATTCGGCTTGATTAATGCATGTACAAAAATTGGCTTGCAAACCGCATTATGGCAAGGACCCTGCTGTCACTATGCTTCGCCAATCACGTTAATTCTTGACAGTTGAAGTGGACAGATACGAGTGTCATGGCAATATGTGATAAATGATGATATCAAATGTGGATAACAATGAAATGACCTACACGTGCAAATAACAGAAAAAGAACAGAGAAGGACCGCAAAATGAAAATGTGAAAATAAATATGAAATCGAGTTGATAACATAATCGAACAAGTCGAAGCAGCTTATTGGCGCGAAATTCACAGCCATCAATGCCAAACAATTGTTGTCATAGACTTCAGAAAGCTAAATGCTTGTAATGAAAGTCACTTAGCATGCTCGGGCGAAAGCCTGGGGCCATTCAAGCTGCCAAGCTGTCTCGAATCTGTGAAATCATAACTGTGACTTATACTGACGTCCTGTCTCTTTTCTCCGTTATCACCAGGCTATGAGTCACATAATTGTAAAATGGGAAATCTATGATGAAAAAGTGATGAATTGAAAGTATCGTGAGTGCGTATTATGATGTATGCATAGGCATACGTGGTCTAGAGAGATAGAGGAAAGAGAAAGGAAAGAGCAAAGACGAGCACTTAAAAAGGATAGACAGGGTCAGATCCTCAGATGTGTGCGACGATTCTTGAACGAATAGGTGTATATGTGTGCTGATATTTGTAATTATAAATTGTAAATACATGTGACTAATATTATTTTTCTTTTATTTTGTGCATGTTATAAATTATAAATAAATATAAACAAACAACACTAACCCAATAACATAAAATCTAAATACCAAAATGATTAATTTACTGTGTTTTTATTTCTTACTCCTGTTTTTAGGTATTCGGTATTTGGCTGAATAGTGATTAAATATTCAGTATTCGGCCGAATAGCGAAAAATAGGCTGAATACCGAATAGAACCGAATATTCATTATATCACTAATTTTTAGCTTATTTAACAAACTTCTTCAGCCAGGTTTCATATATACATTTCAACAGCATGGTATTATAATTAAAATACATATAAAAGAATTTAATAAATTAAAATAAATATACAAATAAACTGAAATTTATATCACTATATAATTGACTACATACAACATTATAATAATTATAAAAGACATTCATACAAATTGATATTAAATTGCCAAACACTGTAACCAGGGGCAGATCTACATAGGGTTAATAGGGCTTAAGCCCTGGGCTCCCAAGAGTCAAAAGCCCACAAGTTGAATTATCATCATAAATTTTTAATACTTTTAAAAATTTTTACTTTTCATTAACAATGAGCACTTATCATATAGTAAAAAATAGTTACTATAAATTTTGTTATATTATTAATATTATTATTTGTATTAACAAAAAATGGTGCCCCATTGGACCTCAATAAGCCCTAGGCCTCGAAAAACCTAGATCTGCCCAACTTGTAACAATACTTAAAATTTAATTCTATACCTCCACATATGCTGTTGTGTGTTATTCAGTTCTCGATGGTGTTTTCATATTGGCATTTTAATTATAATACCATATTGTCAAAATATATACAAATTGCATTCTGGGACATCATGCATTAATGAATAAAAATTGGAAAGGTGCATGATGAGTCTGAACTCATTTACAGAGGCCATTGGGCTCATAGTTATTTATTACTAATAGATAGCAGACTAGAAGCTTATATCAATCCAATAATTATATTAAAGTCAAATGTTACACATCCACCAAAGCCAAATATTATTGGGCTAGAAATGGCTATAATACTAATAATTTAACACAAATTAATAGCTATAGACAATTTAATAGACAATTTAAATTAATGGCTATAGACAATTTGGCATTATGCCAAATTATTTATTAAATTGTCTATAGCCATCTCTAGCTTGATAATATTTGGCTTTGGTGGATGTATAGCTTTAAAACATATCAGGTGTAGTAAGGATGTTTGATTAAAGCCAAATGATTGCTGGATTAAATTGGTAATGCCACCTAATTTAATCTGGAAATCATTTGGCTTTAATTAAAATGTGCATGATGAACCAGTCAAAATGGAGTTAAAATTATTTTAGTCAAAATCTAGAGAAAGACACTTTTGATCCCAAGGCAATAACTAGAATAAATTCTGCTTATTTTAAGTGACCATCATTTGTCAAATATTGTATATTTATCATTTTTTGTAGATATTGTATATAAAGAAATTACTAACCTTTGGAGAAATTAGATTTTTAAACATTTTGATCCTATATTACTTCACTAATCAAAACACCTGACATTACATGGAAAAATACTGGAGATGCTATTATTGGTTGAAATTTTGATATGGCTGGATAATGGCATGTAATATACAATGCATATAGATGGTTACAACATTATGTTTTGATTTCAACATTCTGTAGAAGTTTTAAGAGTATACAATACCAAAATAGTTAGACTCAAGCCGAAACTACCAGATTCCTTTTGAGATGATATCTGGGTATTGACCCAGAGAGAGAGTTCAAATCTGAGTTAATCTCTTCATTTTCTAAATTATTTAATTTCTAATTGTTGAGCTACACTCTTGCATGAATTAATTGCCATTTTAGTACAAATTCCAATGTTTAATGAAGATTAAATGTTGGAATTTTATTCATTACTTTCAATATAACTCAAGAAATAATCTGGCAATTTAGGGTAAGTTTAATTCATGATGCTAAACACTTAAGAACTGTTTGATGGTGTTAATTTACTAAGAATAAATACATTTAATAAACTACATAAATGTTTTTCACATATACAAAAATGTCTTTTAGAAAGATTTTAAAACAAGAAAATATTTTAAATCTCACATTTGAGTAGTTTATTAAATGTGTTTATTCTTTGTAAATTAACACCATCAAACTGGATTTCTTAACTGATTGCAAAATAATGATGGTACAAAGACAATCAAGATGATTAATAAACATCTAGGACGAACCTAACTAGAAATCAAGCTAAGAGTCCCTAATCTAACTTACAACTAGGACTAACTTAAATTAACTGAATTTAGACCGAAAAGAAGACGGAAAGTAGAATTAAAATACAAAGTTGAAAGGTAGCTTTATACCGACAGTTGAAACAAAGCAAGGGAAAGCTAATTGCCATCTGTGCCCCCAGAGAGAGAGAGTGCTCCCAAGAGCACTCTCTCTCTCTGGGGGCACAGATGGCAATTAGCTTTCCCTTGCTTTACTAAGGGATATGAATGCAAGTAGATGATGGAACATTGTATGCATGTGAATGAGATGGTGCAGGTTGCACGGCCAGTTGTACCCTTCAAGAATAGCAGTTCTTGTTAAACTATCCCTAATGTGATTGTACCTATTGCAGCAAAATACTAAGTGAAGTGGTGTTTAGTCCTCCTGAATACCACAATCGCATTGTGGATTGTCACCAAGGTTAAATCTATGTAAGTATTGCTTAAAGTTGCCGTGTCCTGTAAGTAGCTGAGTGAGGGTGTAACTAGGGTAAAAGTGGTGAAGAATCACAGTAGTGTGAACCTTGGGGATGAAAGTGTAGGTGAGCCTACCAGTGGTGTTAGATACTTATCAATATAGGGAATATTAGTCAATGTGGTTCCTATTCTAAAGGTATAAAATCTGATAACAATGAATATTGTGTTTGACAGCTGACCATAATTTGACCATTGTGATGCTTCTTACTTCAGCAGCCCTGTCATTTCTGGGCTGTCAAATTTGTGTCCTGGGTAAACCACACTTCTTTAATATCCTCACAAATGAAAATCATTTTTTTTTTTATTGTTTGTAGTCCCTTAGTGTTAAATTTGGTGCTAGTTTTTTTTATGAAAATTTCTGTATATCCTGAAATGTCATCTTGCCAAATTTGGTCTAGACCAGTAATTCTCAAGCTTTTTTGAGCCCCTGCCTCATTGGTTCCATAAACTAATGCCCTTAGTTTCATATACCAATATCCCCTAACCCATTTTCCTTATGTGAAAAAGGCTTGAAATATTCTTAGAAAACTTTTCTATGAAACTCACATTTTGTATCCTTACCATACATTGTTCTCCACATCTGGAAACCATTAAATGCAATGTTTCTTCTTACCCATTTTATAAGAGGAAAGGGAAAGGTTGTCAATGACCCCAACCTTTGCCTATGGTCAACATTCACTACCCTGCCTCCAGCACCCCCTGCTGTCCACTTGGTTCTTTTTGTCCCCCTAGATTTACTCACTGACCACAGGGGAAGCAGTAGCACCCACTTTGGGAACCACCGGTCTAGAGTATCAAATATCTCTCTATACAATGTTGAATAGGAGTACTTTAATTTTGATCACCTTATATTATTTATTGTTTATTGTACTGATGGGAGATGGGAGGCCAAATGCACCTTGATCTAAAAGGTCCATTCTGCACTCCTCTAGAAATTACTTCAGGAATCTAATCTCTTTAAAAAGACAGTAAACTTCTGAAGGAAAGCAGAGGGATATTATCAGGGCAAAAAACTTCTGAAGGAAAGCAGAGGGATATTACCAGGAAAAAAAAAAGAGAACCCGGATGGAGAAGTCTACCTGAATAAAGATCTGCACATTCACAAATAAGATGTTGAGGAGTAAAGTTTCATTTGGCATAAATGTTTAAAAAAGTGGCCAAAACCAGTCACAACACTGACCAAAATGTGAACTTGATTCCTGTCAAAAGATAAGAAATCTTCAGTTTGCCAGAGAGCAGACTAGGCAGAAATGTCTTGCTCTGCTTTAAACACAGAGTAGATCTCCAATGCTTGGAATGATTTGAAGTAGTCCAATCTTTGACAGCTCTAGAAAAAGTATATGAAATACCAAGAGCTGGTTCAGGTGAAGTCTGTACAAAAGAATCTGAAGTTCCCTGTTTAGCTAATAAATTGGTACTTACTTTGCCACCAATATTCTCATGTCCTGGCCTTCACAAGAGAAAGATTATTATGGGTAGCCAACCCATTGAGGAAAAACAACATTCCCAAACAAGTGTTGAGGTAACCTGACAGGAATCAAGAACTTTTAAAGCAATCTGAAACAATGAAAATATCAGAAATAAAGTAGATAGTCTTATTAAAATGACCTCTGCAGAATAGTGTAAACACACCAAATAATAGCATCTCTGCTTGAAATATTGTGGGAAAGCTACCAAGTGGGACAAAAAGGCTCTTTACCAGACTGTCCCCCATAAATGTCAGCATCCATGCTGCTATCAGTTTTGGATTAATCTGTAAACCAGACAATATAAGGTTACTCTACCCTTTGCCAGTCAAGGTGAGTGGGGAAAGGAGATCAGATAATGCTTGTCAAACATAAAGGTAACTTCTGTTGGAACTTATAAAAAAAAGATATTTCTTTATCATATTCCTCAGTAGAGCTAAATGTCCAACAGTACTTGGTCTAGACTTAAGTTGACCAATACATTTGAGCCTTTAATTAATAAGCCTACCTCATCCAAGCCTGAGTAAACAGATGCAGAGAAGGAAGACCCAATAGAACCTTGAGAACTACTGGGAAATTTCCCTGTGCAAAGCAGAACAATATTGTCTGTACAACCCTGAGCATACAATTCAGAACCATTAAGGTTCAAAAGATTCACAAGAAGGATGAAAGTATATCTTGAGGGTAGGCTCGCACAATGGATGTTCTCAGGAAAATAGCAAAAGCAGAAATCACTATACCACAATGGCATGACAAAATCAATCCAGCAAACAAGAGCAGGACTAATGTCAAATTCAAACACAGTATGTCTAATAGTCTCAAAAGACATTTTATAAAAAGCACCCTCAATATAAAGAAATAATAGAGTTAAGTAATTAAAGAAAATCAACTAATGCAATATTGTTGACATCCAGGACTTTCTCAATTTGGAAAACTAAACTGTACAAGGTAGTCTCACATGATTTGCCAGGTTGATAGGCAAACTGAAGGGAATTGAGAGGAAAGCTACTTAAACAAACATCCCTCTGATGCCTATTAATTAATTAGTATCTTCAATGTCTTTAACATAAAAGATATTAGGCCCTAGGCCTAAAAGCCTTGTCTTCAAAATAAGATTTATTGCCAAGCTTAGTAATAAAAGACCAGATTAACAGGCTGCCAGGTTAAAGGTTCATAGCCTAACACTAAACAGTCTAAGCTGGTGACGAAGAATAGAAACTAAAATATCAGTTTAATGTTGTAGGTGAGCTTTATGATACCATCAGGCTTAGCTGATTTAAAATGATCAAATGTTTTAACAACCCATTTGATCTTGACAATAGAAACCACTGATCTAGTCAACCTTGAGGAATCCCTATGAGATCGGGATTCCTATCCTTCACTAATCAGCTGTCTATTGTGGGTCTGGCTTGATAAGAGACCTCTTAGGTGTAAAAAGCAGAAAGAATTTTTTGCTCTTTCAATGTGGAGATGCAAAAATTAAAATGTACTGTACAGCTTCAGATGCAATAAACTTCAGCCCAGGAATATATACCAAATAGACCTATATGTACTGTACACTGCTTTATCTAGACTTCAAAGTGTGGGGAGATTTGGATTAAATGGGGATGGGGAGACAAGGGATAATTTTTGTTTCATAAATGGTATAACATTGGTTCTCTACAGCAGTTGACACCAACCGGTGGTCTGTCGACCACTGATGGTTCCATGATAAAATTTTGGTGGTCCATAGAGAAATTTGGACATTGATCAATTCAAGGTTATGCAATGTATTACAAAAGAAATGCAAAATGTTTAATTGCTTTTTCACACTCATTGGTTTTAGATTTGAATAAAAAACAAACACTGAATGACTTATGAATAAATAATAATGTCAATAAATCAATAAATAATGATGTGAGTGCAATTGTCATCCTTTGTGGAAAAGAGCCAAGAATCCATAAACTTATTTCAAACAAGCAGCAACAAACTTCACACTAATTTGTTATAATTAAACAAGTAAATTTCATATTAAAAGTTCCATTTTACTTTATTATGATCATTATTCTATAGACATTTGTATCATTTAAAAAAAATTCATGATAGTGGTCCATAGGATTCAAAATTGCATTTAGTAGTTCATCAAGTCAGAAAGGTTGATGACTGCTGCTTTAAAGGACTTAAACACTGCTGCAGGTTCTATATAAAAGTTATATGAATGGGTTTATTAAGGATTGATATACAATTCCACTAATACTTTATTTTACAACCCTTGTGACATTTTCAAGTTTTAATGTATAGCATACATTGATGATAAAAACTAACATTTGATAAAGACAAATAAAAAGTTACATAAACTCTGGCAACGATTCTTGAATCAAATTATGTTTTTATTGACAGCTGAATATTCACACTATGTACTGTAAATCATACACAATTTTTGTAGCTTCAGCATCACTTGGCTTAGCAGAAAATTCTGTACTTATATGAGCATCAGTTCATTTACTTTTATGAATGCTTGCTTTGACTGCTTTGGAAGGGAAATCTCCTCTCCTAAATGCTCTAGATAAAACAATGCCATACATCATATATGTATATGGCCAGGGCAGTTAGTGTCAGCCTATCTCTCTCCAAATTTGCAGTTGAAACAGGCATTGACAAGCATTACTCTAATGTAAGATGTCCGCCAGTGATGAGTGGATAAAACCAATGATCAGTAGTTTATCCACTGGAAACAATTTCGTATTTTTTGGCTTTACTTCATGTGTTTAATATCTAAATAGGAGCCAATTTCTCACAGAAAGTGTTCCCAGGAGTTACTTCGCCTTGGCAGATTGCCCATGTTGCATGTCTTATCCATCTATCCACCTGATATAGGCACCATCATGGCAGTCTACAACCCAAGTTATAATCAGCTATCATATTTTAAAAATAAAAGTTACAAACTGCACATCATGGCAGCAATTTATGGCTTGAATCAGAATAAGACTTAAAAAATTAATGCAATAGATGGACAGTGCTTGTATTTTTTTCATTATTTTTCTCAGGTAAAATATAATGTACTAGAAACTCCTCCATCAAACATGACAGAATACTTTTTATGAGAAAGTAGAGATTGAAGAATTGAGAAGAGTAGAGATTTCAAGAAATTCAAGAAGAGTTTCTAATACTTCTGCAAATTAAGTGGTATATACTATCTGTTGTAATATAAGGAGCAACAAAAAATTTCACCTGAAGTGGACAAAAATAGTAGGAATTATAGAGAATTCACTTACACACGCATGTATGCATGCATGCATGCACACACGTGTGTGTGTGTGTGTGTGTGTGTGTAATGAGTGAAGTGATTAATAGGTAGACTTGCCATACGTACTGTATATATGGGACTGTCACCATATTTCACTACTTAGTCCCATATTCTCCCTAAACACTGCATGAGGTGGCTGATGTGTAGCGGTGTCCCAGAAATAGAACATACTATTGCATATTTACAAGTAAGAAACATCGATACTGGCAACACTGAGATTCTATTCAACCAGTTTGTGTATCTAAAAGATTATTTAGAGAAAAATAATATCAACCAAAACTACAAAGCAACTATGAAATTGAGTATGAGAGAGAAATAGCTGAGGTTTTTTTGCAGATACAAAGCATATTGATCAGAAGTCATGTCTAATAAAGCTATGCAGATACATATTTGCCATTCCAACCCACAATGCAAATATGGAGAGAATATTTTCCCTAATGTCAACTCAATGGTTGGACGAAAGAAACAGGTTGTCAGTGGAGACAATTGAAGCAATTTTGATTTGTCATTATAATTTTATAATGACTTGTGCCCAATTTTATAATTATGTAAAAGAAGAAAATTATATAATTAAGAAAGTAAAATCAACTTTAAAATATGACTGGGCTAAAAAGGATTAGCCTTGTATCTTTTTTTTTTATTATTCTACCTATTCATTTTATTAGATTGCTTAAACTTTATTGATTTTTTTTTATTAGGAGTAAAATAAGCCATTACCTATCCACTTTTTTCATGTTTTATTTATTTAGCACTTAAATAAACGTTCCTTCTCAATGCTTGGCAATTATGGCAACCCTATTAATAGGTCGTCGTTCATAATGCCGGCCATTATGAATAATGACTAAAATGGCTGCACAGCCCTATAAATATTGATTTATTAAATTAACCAGACATTATGCATAAAGCTACAATCCTTTTGAGAAATTTGATTTTCAAAAAAGTTCACTATTTTCATTAAGAATGATTTAATTTTGTGAATTACAGTATTTCCAAGTATTTTAAGAAAAACTCTCTCATATTATATGGTTAATATTAATATAGGTATATTTATTACATTAAACTCTTATCAATCAACACATATATATAGTAAATAATAAATAGAATCATAATTGAATAAAGTTAATTTTGGCAATTACAGTACTTTGCACACAACATTCAACAAAATAATTTTGAAAATTTCACTTACAAACTGGAATATTTTTTAAAATAAGTATTATTAATAAAATTATATAGTTTTGTCATAAAAAATCAACTTAAAGGAAACGTTTGGAATGTCATTTTGATTTATGATTAAAAAAAATTTAATATTTTGTCGGGTGATCACTCTTCAAAATATCATTTTAATCACTTTGCCCGACAGATGATAGCAGTATTCATATTGACCAGTCAATGTGATAAATTACGTTAAAGAACATTATTATAACACCTGATGTTAATTGTCATTATTCGTAATGGCCAGACGGGCGGATCTACATAGGGACTAATAGGGCTTAAGCCTTAGGCCCACAAAAATTGAATTATTGTTATAAATTTTTATGAGCACTTATCGTATAGAAAAAAAAATAGTTAATAGGTTAGGTTTGGTAAAAATGGGGCCCCATTGGACTTTAATAAGTCCTAGGCCCCAAAAAGCGTAGATCCACCCCTTAGCCAGACACTGTTTATAATGTCCATATATATAATCACTTAATTAATCCATCATATCAGACGGCCGGATGGCCGAGCGGTTAAGGTGGCATCCGACTGCTTTGGAGAACCCGGACGGGTCGAAAAATCCCCAGGAATTTTTCGGGGGATGGTCCGTCCGAATATGTTGGGCCCCGTCCCTCACCTCCCGGCCGCTTATTGTGGGCCTGCTAAAATGAAGCCCTCTTAGTGCCCACAGGGCGTAAAGAGTTAAAAAAAAAAAGTCCATATCATATATATACAGTATAATTATTTCTTCTTATGGGCAAGCATTTCTCTCTCGGCAGTTCGCCCATGTGTCGCGTAATTGAAAAAAAACCAAAGCATTGTTTTTTACTATTGACTCTTCGCCATGAGAATAGTCTTTTATTTTCCGTATTCATCGTAGGTTAACGGCCGGATGGCCGATGCAGTTTAGGTATAGTCTGTCTGTCTTTTGAGGGATCCGGAAACCGGAAAATCAAAAAATCCGAGACTTTTCATGAGAGGGAAATCCTAGATGCCCACCAGTGCCGAGTGAATCCACTGAACACTGCTTCTTTTTTTTTTTTTTTTTAACTTTTTCCGCCCCATGGGCTCTAAGATGGCTTCTTTTATCAAACCTATTATGGGTTCGGCCAGGCCCACAATGGGGCGGCCGGGTGGTGAGGGATGGGGCCCGACATATCCGGACGAACCATCCCCGAAAAATTCCTGAGGATTTTTCGATCCATCCCGGAGTCCAGAGCGGTAGACTGCCACCTTGACCGCTCGACAATGAACTGACCAAGTGAAGTTTTTCGAATTTTCTTCACGTTAGCAATACCTAAATAGGAACCAGTTTCCATAAAAGACCTCCCGGGAGACATTCCGTATTCAGCAGATCGCCTATGTTTTGCGTTGCCGTATACAAATAAAACTAGTAGTTTGTAAAAAACAGTATATCCGGATTAAATTATTAATTCATTTCTAAACTTTTCTATCATATAATTTACCTCAGCAAATAGTTTGAGTCCGTAAATAAAACGAATATTGAATGATTACAGTGAAACACTTCTGAATCCTAATATAAATATAATTTCGTCACTTTGATATTACATTAATTGATATATTTTTTACAGTTTTTTTCAGATAGTTTCAATTTCCAAATAGTATGAGTGGACCGGATGGCCGAGCAGTTAAAGTGGCAGATATCGTTATGGTAGACTCTGAGATCGAATCCGGACGGGTAAAAAACCCCAGGAGTTTTTCGGGGTTGACCCGTTAGAATGTGTAGGGCTTCGTCCCTCATTATCCGGCCGCCCCATTGTGTCCCTGGCTAAATCCATAATGGACATGTTAGAAAAGGCGTTCTTAGTACCTGAATAATGGAGAGTTAAAAAAAAAATGATATCACTTGATGCCAGTTGGTATTATGCATCGAGAATTTAATAATGTGAAAACGTTTTAAGATCATTTTATGAAAATTCATTTTATTTTTGCTATTTAATGGAATAAATGATTGCAGATGGCTTGCCCTTTTTTAATTTAATATAATTTCCTGTCAATTGACATTAATTCATGTCATTCGATATCTTTTACCATTTGGAAATAATTTTAAATAAGGAACAGACTAAAACTTTAGTTAACCTAACTTCATCGATTATAAAATTTGAAAATTATAATTATTGTATTTTAATATCAAAAATTAGAAAAAAATTAATTTATAAAAATTATGTAAAAGTTTTATAACCGAATGCTATAAAAACGTTATTTTTTTAAATTAAATTATTTCTCAATACGATTAAGCCAGAAAATTAACCTTGAAATATCAACCAATGATGTAGGAAATAAGAACTTTAGTAAAGAGTCCTTGAAACTGAATTTATTGCCGATTGGTTAGAAATGATTATTTTTGTTTGAAAGAGCCAATTAGAAATATCCTTACAATTTTTCCGTTGATATCACGTGTCTGGTAATCCTTCCGCCATTTTGGTTTCAAATTTGCCGGGATTGGAAGTGTAGATCGTCAGTACAAAAAGTATTTTTGTTTCGAGATTTGTCACTTTGTCTAATCAGTACTTAAGCATTTTAGTTTAGTACCACGTAGAAAAATATGAGCGATATCGATCCAAATAAAATGAAAGTAGTAGAATTACGAGCTGAATTAGCAGCCCGCAATTTGGATACTAAAGGTAACAAAGCGGTACTTGTGAAACGTTTGAAGATTGCACTCAACAAAGAAACTGGAAATTTGGATGCGAGTAAGTCCATTCTACACATTAAATGATTTGTAATATGTTATTTTAACTTTATAGGATTAAGTATTTGGTTTTATTATTTTTCAATGATTTATTTTTAACCAAATTATTTTCGTTAGGCTTAGCGAGTATCCGCCATTAGATTTTAAGCTAAAATTGTAAATATCTTTGTTAGGATATCGTTGCGAAATGTGTTTTTCTTTAACTTTAGTAATGATTTACACACAAATAACGTAATAAACATATTAAAATTTAAAATTATAATAATTTTTCTATTTTAAATTTTACTCTGATTCGTTTTTAATTGTTTATGATAATTTATATATCAAACGTTTATTTGTAATCGATATGATTAAATTATTTTAACTAGTTATTACCGTTATTTAATTTATGAAGAATATAATTACAATCATTGTGAAAAAAAATTCAGTAATAGCTGATTTGTAAAATCAAAATTAATTTTTTAGAAATAATAATAATGTTTTATCTGTCTTGGAATATCATACGATGGTTTGTTTTTGTTTTGGATAATTATTATCAAATATCAAATTATTATCAAATATATATCAAATAAACTCCAGTGGAAATAAAAAGTAAATGTTCAAAAAATCTAAACCTGACAAGAACTTAATATTTTTGGCTTTTTGAAAGCTATCTTCAGATTGCAGTAAAATAGAATAATTAGAATGCATTGAAAAAAACCTTTTCAACTTACACTAAAAAGTCTAGAATGTTTGCTAAATAAGTTTCTTTCTGAATTCAAAAGCATTTTTGAATATTGTATTTTATAATACTCGGTTGAAATAGATAATGGCATGCTGAACATACCAGCTTCCACCAGATCACCAAAGTTAAAAATGTAGACCTTGGTCATTAGGCCCACCATGGCGAGTGGATAATACCACTGAACACTGGTAGTTGCCAATGGACTTGGCATGTGGAGTTTTCTGGGTTTTTCTTCTGACACCTAAATAGGGGCCAGTTTGAGAGTTGAAGCTCCTCCTGCACAATACTTTTAAGTATTTAAGTCTTGTAGCAAACACTTTTATCATTTATTGAATATTCTATGATGCTAAAAGAAAACTTGCCATCTTTTAACAAGAGAACATTTATATGTTGGAGTGTTGACCCCACCATATAAATCCCTCACAATCCTTGCTACCTGGGCCATGTTCAGTAACGCGGAATTCTTGTTAAGTCTAGTTTTGCTGCAATGTTGAACTCGTTTCTAACTACTGCTTGACTCCTCTCACCACTAGCTTCTTTTATGTATTCTTAGCTCCACCCACTAAGCCACTCAGAATTCTAACTTAGGTGTTCTGCGTTACTGAACATGGCCCTGGATGACCAGTGATTCTGCCTTTAAGCCTGATACTCAGTGCAGAAATGGACAATGGAAGTCATCAATGGAATGACAAAATGATATCACTTTTGCTGTTGAAGCCGATGGAATATGAAGTTGAAAATTTTCAACTTTTGCCGTTGGAATGGTAAAAATTAGATGAATAGGAAGGCTGTTTATCAATGCCATCATAAACAGTGGTGATATTCAGCGGGTTCGCACAGGTTCGGCCGAACCCGTTGTTAACATTTTCAAAGTTTTTCCGAACCCGTTGTTAAACACACGTAACATTTCTCAGTGGTTTTGTTTCTTTTAAAAATATATGTATTATACTCTATAACACTACTAAACTAGAGCATTAGACCCCGTTCGCCTTGGTGCAACCTCCATCGATCGTTTCAATCTCGACTGAAACGAGGTTTAATCGTGGTCGACTCAAAAGAGTTCTTGAAACTAGGTCCACTCATACGAGAGATCCCACAATCCCACGCGCGCGAGAAAATATAAGATGCCTGCAAAACACATGTAGGGCTATTGACAGGGAAATAAAAAAGATATTGTATTTCGAGAAACGATGACATCTGTTTATTATTATAATAACACCTAATGATAAAATAAATGATTTAGAAAATGTGAGGAAAGAACAGACCCTTTATAAAGTGTTATTTTGGGTTTTAATTATTAAAACATTTCATCATATAAAATCGAGCGTTAGGCTAAAAGCCATAAAAATTTATTTCCCACGGAGTTGGTTCCTTGTTGAAGAGGATCCAGCTAGTCAGCGATGTGTCACCCGGAACTTTCGATAGAGTGCCTATATCGGACGCCAGACCATTAACAACAACCACCTGACGTCATGGGAAAAACCCAAGAGGAATAACAAGAGAAAACGGAAAAAACACCCAAAGTCATTCGTTTTCCAAAGTCCCTTCACAAAAGTCGTCCTCAAGGATTAAACCCGTGAACCCGAATCCAGACGTAAAACCCGTGCACCAGAATCCAGAAGTAACACCGTGCCTCTTTAAGAATCTCGCCCACTTCCGTGCTGACACTTCCTCGTCTCTCTCTTCACCTCTACTCCGAATCCAACCGCTCACCCGCTACCGCTCGCGTGACGTAAAGTCGCGATTTCCGAGTCCTCAGAGACTCGGTGGTGTCACATCCTGACATGGTGTCGACGAGACACCGACCCTACGGTCACAAAAAGTTTTTTCTTGAGAAAAAGTCATGATTTTTTCTGATTAAAAAAAACAATTTTTATATTTATAAAATATTTTGAATGAAAAATATTAAAATATGTACAAAATAAACCATTTTGAACACTTTTTTTATATATTTATCANGGCATAAACAATGTTAAATTTTAACTGACTTAATTTTGCGAACGCATCTTTTTTATTTATATAAGTATCTTAAGGTCAGTTTTTGCGCTAATGTTACTAATGCACCATTTGAGCGAAAAAAATTGTCAAGGAAAAATTTTCTGTTAGCGAACCCTTTGTTAAATATTTCGAATATCACCACTGATCATAAACATCATGTGGGATGATAGCATTTGAACTATGTTGGTCGGCACAACTAAAAAGATTTATTTATACTCTAATATGTTACTATATTTCAATTTAAGTATTAAATTAATATCAAATAGATATACTTACTGCATAAAGTATTGGGAATGGCATAATTGCAATTTGGATATGAAAGTATTAGACATTCCATTTTGAAATATTTTTCTCATCCAAATTTTTTGCTTTTGTGTGATTTTTTTTTTGTGATAAGATCATAAGCAAACTTAATTGATATAACAAAGCAATCCCAGTCAGTACCATTTTCGACTAGTGATAGCTGTTTACATTTGTGGCTGGCGTTTCAGTTCTAGGGTAATTTCTGCACGTGAGTATATCTGATGTGGAAAGAACAAGGAACGGCAACTTTTAGCTTACCATTTCTGTCTGTTTCCGCATGAGTACCAGGCTATATTCTAGTTCCTATGTTTTGATCTGTTCAGCTTGGGTATCCCTGTCAGTAGCAGAGCTGTTACTGACATAGTTTACAAGGTAGAGGGTGTACAAGCCTGCTCACCACATCAAGGTGGGAATCTTAGAGCAGATATTTGAGAGGAGTGTGTGATGTAACAAGGTGAAATTATCTGAGAAATGAACAAGTGCTAGAGGAATGTAGAGTGAAAAAGAGTGTGGTTCAAAAGGTCAGTAAATTGGCTCTATGGTTCGGTCATGTTGGGAGAATGAGAGGAGAACTATTGAAAAGAGTATATATGAGAAAGATAGATGGGAAGCTTGGTAGGGTAAGGTTTAGAAAGTCTTGGTTGGAATAAGTGTGGATGAGTATCTGAAAGAACTTAGGTGTTGAATTAGAATGGGAATGTGAGGAAGTATGCTAGAAGCATGAGTGTCTGGACAGGAAGGTGTGGAGAAAGTTGCTGAATAGATGATATGTAGAATTAGTCTTTTTGCCTGCTGCTTGCACTTTTTGGATTATGAATGTGAGGGTATGTATGTATGTAAGTAAAAGAAAACTGTTATTTAAAGACAAAATCTGACTTTTTGTGGACTCCTTTTACCTTTTGGGCCCTATATATAGTTATATATTTTTGTAATTTTAGTCCAGTCCTGTTGGCAGTACTTTAGTTAGAGACTACATGAACTTTTGCCAAATGTTGCAGCCACTGAGAATCAGTTGAAGCCATGAGCTAGTATAAGTGCAGAACACAAGTCATCATCTTGAGAGTGAAAGAAACATAATAAACTTGTTGCTTAAAATTGTAATTAAACAAAGCATTTCTGCTTTTTATTTATTAAGATTTTTGATTACATTGAAAGCTTCACGTAAGTACAGGTAGGCCTCCTACAACGTGGTACTTTTACAACGCGATTTATGGTAATTAGAAATGAATTATCTTCACATAACAGAAAAATTGCAACGGATCACGTGATACGAGCCACAGTTTGGCATACAGAGCTAAATGTCTTTGAAAAAAGCTGTTTGTCGATGGTGTGTTATTCCCTTGAAAGTTTCAGGGGAAGACCAGTTTCTAGACAGATGTGCATCAGTTACCGTAAACACTCAAATATATCACTAAATTTTCAATCATTTATACTCTTTCAATAAGTGGGGACCGCAAAAATGGTCCAAAATACAGTATAAACATAAACGTCTATTGGGTGTATATTTTTAACAACATAGTGAAAGGAAGTTATTTTTTACTTCTGATTGAAAACTGATTGAAAAAATTTTAGCCATAACAATGCCGAATGAAAAGAAAGGACCGTCATTAAAAAGGAAATTTATAACTCTTCAAACAAAGATAGAAATTTTGGATTGAATTAAAAATCAAGAGCGGATAGCTAATATTGATAGGCATTTTAATTTAAATGAGTTGGCTATTCAGTCAATTAAGCAATTGGGAGAAAAGATCAGTAATTTGGTCGCATCCGGATCATCTATTCTTGCAAAAAATGTTGCTTGTCTGAGAGCACCTATAATGGAAAAAATGGAACAAGCGCTAATATTATGGGTAGAAGATATGAACATGAAACGGTTGCCTTTAAATAAAACTGCACTTAAACACAAAGCCTTAAAAATATTTGATTATTTAAAACAAATGGGATAGTCGTCAGCTGATGAAACCAGTGTGAAATTCGTGGCTAGCAATGGCTGGTTTGAAAAATTCAAAAAACATCATTCAAATGGCAAGTTTTTCTCTTTTTAGAATCGAATCCCAGTTTTTGTATTAAGTTGGTGTCTCCTATAACGTGATTTCCCACAACGCGGTATTTTCAAGGAATGTATCTACCGCGTTGTAGGAGGCCTACCTGTATTATTGCCCCTCTGTGTAAACTATGAAAGCTTTAAAATTAATAATAATAAATAAGTTAATAAAGAAAATATGTATTCAACTTTTATTGACACAACAGACTGCTTATAACCCAAATATAACACACTAAGTATGGAATAATGTTTACTATATACAGGAAATACTCACTAATAATATATATCACACTAACCTTATGAAGCTTTGCAAATATTTTAACATGCCATGAACAATTTTAATCCACCTTATAAGGTGGAATGCTGTTAGAGAAAATCTTTTTCAGTATGATTCCATTCAATAAACAAATGCTTACTGGAACTAATTAAATAATGTAAAATAAACAGCACCTTTCACCAATCCAGCACAATGGGTATGTTTGTAAAGTTGAACGAGTTAAATGAGAATAACGTCATCGTTATTCTTATTTCGTTAGATTTTTCGAACAATTCATTTATAACTAAATGACTGTTTCTAAAATCGAAGATATGAATGTTGCTAGTGCAGCCTTATTCGAAATACTTTTCTTAGATTGCTTCGGGTGGACAGTTATTTCTGTCATTTCACCTTTTAATTCACAGTTTAACCACTCGAGTAGATTTAGAAACATTGATATCGTCGGCCGCCATTTTCTTAACGAAGTGAGCTAACTCTTTTCTTCGTGAACTTTGTTAAAGTTTTGTTCGAAATATCATCACTGCAGAGCATGCGCACTGAGCAAGACTACTACTTTTAGAATGATTCATTACTAACACGTTTAACTTGTTCGACTTTACGAAAGTAACCAACGTTTAATACGTTAAAAACGTTTTCAATCGATTTAAGCGATCTTCTTCAGTTATTCTATCATTATAATGAACAAAGTATTTGAATTTATGAAATACAAAAATTCAAACTGCGGATGCACATGTTAAATGTAATGTGCATATCAGTTCTCAATAAAATTACAATAAACATAAAAAATGAAAAGTATAAACAAACTAATTAAAAATACACAAAAAGTATACACCAAGTAAATACTAAAGTAACTAATTAATAATGCCATCTAAAGATGTATATGTTAATCCATGTTATCATAGAAGGACTTCCAGGCTGAGGACAAACTGTCGGCATCTCTGTGATTGATGCACTGTGTGGATATCTGTGCTTTGTGAATCTCCATTTTTTCCAGGTGTCTCACTGCTTGTGTGGATCTTGTAGCTCTAATTATTGCCGCTTGATCCCAGAACACTGTGATATCCTGTTGTTTAGCAAACGCAGTGGGGACCGCACTATAAATGTTTATTTACCCTAGTGTTTATGCTCATCAATCCTTTTCTTCAAGTTCTGCATAGTTGTTCCTATATACACTAGGTTTGAGTTAAACCTATGGTCTTTTAAAGGTATAGTGTATACTCCTGTCCGGCTATTACACTTGTACCTTCTCTTATCATTTCTTAACAGTCTGTACACAGTAGGATTATGCCTATAAATTATTTGTAGATTCCTATTTCTGGCAACTTTCTTAACTATTTTATTTAGAAACGGAAAGTACAGTAGATCCCCCTATAAAACCGTTTCCTATAGTTATGATTCCTATAAAAATTGTGGCAGTACAGTAGATCCCCCTATAAAACCGTTTCCTATAGTTATGATTCCTATAAAAATTGTGGCATTATCCGTAAACAACGGTAAAAATAACTCCTATAATACGTAAAACGTCATCGGGCAGCCGAACTACTTACCCGCCGTCCGTAGCGCCACGCTACGGAGAGATTTCTATCGTCTGGACAGTATTATATAAATTATATATAAATTAGGTACTGTACATATAATTATATATTAATTATATATAAATTAGGTACTGTATATATAATTATATATTAACTTAATTTATTGTAACTTTATTATAATTAAATATATATTTTTCGCCGTCTAGCGTCACGCTACGGCGAGTTAGGCGACCTATCGTCTGTTTAGTACTGTAATTTTATACATTTCTTGTGAAAGAAACATTTCTTATTTAACGGCCATAAAAATTATTTATATTAATGATGTCTCCAAAGGTCAACGAAGTTTTCGCAGAAAAATAATATCAGAAATCGCGGCCGCAATTTGATGCGCTGTTCCGCGACGAAACCAAGCTTTAGCAACGAGCGTAGTCAAAGGGTACACACTCGGTAAGTAATCCTACAATTTTTTGTTTATAACGTAGTTTATACGGATTATTTTAAAAAAAATATACGTATTTTGGAAATGTTGAGTCGAATTAGTCTAGAATCGATTAATTTTATGAAAGAAAACCTTTCAAACAGCCGTAGTCCGTAAACTATGATTCCTACAAAATTGATTCATAAAGAACGGAACGTATCTACCGTCTTATAGGGGGATCTACTGTATTTAAGCACAAGCCTTTCCCTTTGTTCAGCTCCTCATTGCCGTCGTCTTTGTTTCTGAAAATTTATAATAAGTGTATTGACTACTCTTCTTTGGTATCCTTGTTGTACTGTTGTGCTCCGTATATAATCCAATTCTTTATAAGTATCATATATGCTGGTGCAATTTTTATCCATGATCGAAAAGCTGCCATTTTGATGTGTTCTGGATCTGCGGAATTCTTAGGGATGATAATGGGTTGATAAACAGGCTTACAGTATATACAGTTGACCCCCCCCCTATAACACGGGATCCTATAGTTCAGATTCCTATATCATGGCGAAAAAATTGCGACCGTATTTGTACAAACATGCTAAAAAAACTCATATAATTCGGTAAAACGTCATCGCTGACTCGTGTGATGACAGAATTGGTTGAATCAATACGATTAAGCCAGAAAATTAACCTTGAAATATCAACCAATGATGTAGGAAATAAGAACTTTAGTAAAGAGTCCTTGAAACTGAATTTATTGCNTATATATATTTTGTTTGTGAAACATAAAAAAATAATTTTTTACGATACAGTAAACATGATTTTTATTTAAGAAAAAAAAATTAGGCTTAACATCGACAAAAATTCAACATGGCATCACACACAACAAATAAAGATTTCAACATCGAGTAGGTTACTGATGTCTCCAAAGTTCAGCGAATTTTTCGCAGAAAAATAACTTATCAGAAAACGCGCCCGCTGTTTGATGCACTGCTCCGTGATGAAAACAAGCTTAAGCAATGGCATCGTCAAACGGTACACACTTGGTAAGTAATCCTACAATTTTTTGTTTATAGCATAGTTTAAATGCTATAAACTATGCTATGAACAAAATTATACGTATTTTGGAAATGTTGAGTCAAATTAGTCTAGAATCGATTAATTTTATGGAAAAAAAACCTTTCAAACAGCCATAGTTCGTAAACTGCACATGTGCCGGGTTGTGATTGGCTCATGTATTCAAGGACTCTTAGAACAACAATTTCATAAAGAACGGAACGTATCTACCGTGTTATAGGGGGGTCGACTGTACTCAATCTGATCTCACCTTCTCTGCACTTTATTTTTAAATCCAGGAAGTTAACATTACTCTAACTTTCTTGGTTTAGTTCCAATATTAATCCATACGGATTATTGTTGACTGCTTATAAAATGGCATGTGTTATGATTGTTTTTCCATAAAATAAAGATATCATCCACATACCTCGTGTATAGTAGTATATCTTTCTGGAAAATGCATAGGATATTGCTTTTGAGTTTACGCAGTACTAACTCACACAGTACAGCCGACACAGGGCTACCCATTGGTACGCCCCGTCCTTGCAGGTATGTTTTATCTTCAAAATCGTAGAATGATGTGTGGCAAATCAAATCAGTTAACTCCAAAATGTGCTTATGGTATTTCATTGTATTTTTGATGTTAGTGAA
Source organism: Centruroides sculpturatus (assembly GCF_000671375.1). Lineage (NCBI taxonomy): Eukaryota > Metazoa > Arthropoda > Arachnida > Scorpiones > Buthidae > Centruroides > Centruroides sculpturatus. The sequence continues at coordinate 899,692 of NW_019384522.1, forward strand.
TAAAAAGTCCCTCAAAGCATAAAAACAAGGTGGTAATTTAATTGAAGGGTACAGTATAAGACTCTGTAATCCAAGACAGTCATCCATTCGTTGTCCTTAAGTGTAATACTCTTTAGTTTCTGCACCAATTGTATTGAGTTTTTTATTGAAAAGAGGGGCTCTTGGATTTTTTCCCGTATAAATTTAACTAGTTGCTTTTCTATTCCGAAAGTATTTTTTGCATTGCATTTCTCTACCACTGGGCGTAATTGCGAGCCTGGTTTGTGTGTTTTTTCAAAGGCAAAGATTCTTGGCGTTCTTGGAGACTGAATGACAGCTTTCTCCATATTTAAAATATGCCATTCCTTACTCCAGTGTTTTTCAACCTTTTTCATTGAGTGGCACCCCTGATTGAAAAATAAAAAATCGTGATACCCTTGACCAGCAGCGGATCTAGAAACTGAATAAGGGGGGAACTAATGGGGCAGATGAATTTTTTGCAAAAACGAGTATTACACGCAATGCTGGGGTGAGGTCTGGGGAGGGAGTCCCCTCCTTGGGAAGAAAAATTTTAAAAATTGACAGTTTGAAGTAGCATTTTAATGCAAAGAAGCATTTCTACGTGTTCAAAATCAAAATTTAAGTCCATTGAATTTTGTCGAAATACCTACATGTAAAATAATAGTCTATTGTTTTTTAAAATCTAGTTTTATTATCAAATACAGTGGGTGATCGGTTAACGAACAGATCGCATAACGAACAAATCGGATAACGAACACTTTCACGAAAGATTTTTATGTTCGGACAACGAACACCCCACAGAACAAACACAAGAAGAAGTGACGTAAATTAATGAATACCGATTGGTCTTCCCTTGTCTTCGGGCAACAATTCGAAACTTTTCGGAGTGTGGGAGACGTCGACATCGACGCTCAAGCCGATATATACCGATCGGATATTATTCCTCCAAACTTTGAAACTCTTCCTTGTAATTTCAGCGTTTTATTTTTCTGACAAAACAATTATTTTATGTATTCGTGAGACTGTCGGGTAGGCACTCGTTAAGTTTTGCGTCTGTTTTTCTTTTTTGAAAGGTGAGAGTATAATAGCAAAGGTAGAGAGTGGGCAGAAGATGCCTAATGTTGCTGGGCAGTATGGCGTAAACAGGTCTACAGTAGGCTGAAGTTCAATCTTATTTAAGAAACATACTGTATAATCAAGAAGACTCAAGCAGCTAAAGGAGTAACAAAAATCACATCTGAGAAATAAAGAATATCGAACAGTTCATAATGGAACACGAAATGGATCTGACGACAGAAGAACGCCAAGAACTCTTGAATGAAGAACACCAAGAAACTCGGCGAGATATGTTTTCTTCTGAAAAAGAGGATTAATGCCGATATCTTATATTAAAGATCCTTTGAAGAAGTGGGAGGATGTCAGAACAACGGTCTTAGAATGGCATCCAAACCAGGTTAAGGCTTGGGGATTTCTGCAATTGCAATGCTATTAATTACTTACGAAAAATCCTGATGAAGAGAGAAAAGCAATCGACATTAGACAGATTCTTTAACCCTTTCAAACAGAAAAAAAACACGACTAATAGAAACGCAAGACTATGTATGTATGTATTTTTATTATCATCAATATATATAAATAAAGGTAGTAAGAAAGTATGTATTTTTTTATTTTGGGGGGTCTCCAGAACCAATTAATCAAATTCCCATAGAAACATATAGTAAATCGATAATCGGTTAACGAACAATTTATATAGCGAACAAAGTCTTGGAACGGATTATGTTCGTTAACCGATCACCCACTGTATATCATCATTTTATGTTATCATTTTATTGATAAACAATTTTTGTTAAGTTTTCTTATACTATTTTGATGCATATATAAAATAAATATTTCATTACTTTTTTCTTATCTTTTTCATAACAATTTAAAAAATTTAAATTAAAAAAATTATAAAAAATTGTTTGTCATCATTGCTTTTGAATACTATGAAAATACTGTAGTATGCATCTACTTTGAGATTGAAACCACACACTTTTTAAAGTACAATGCAATGCTTTTTAAAGTATATACAAGACACAAGTGTCCACGTTGTTCTCTGCTGGCTGGCCTGGTACTGGAACTGGAAATGTGAAGGCCAAGCAATGTGGTTTGGGCGAACTCGTGACAAGTCATGCGTACATGTAGTGTAGAACATTACATTAACATGCGATTAGTGATAGTTTCTTTGCTTACTAAGATATCTTGTAGCAAAATAGAACTGACAATGAGTTATCTTGAACTACACTTTAGGCATTTTCTTGGAAATTTATTTAAGGCCCTAAATTTTGTGACACCCCAATTGTGGCGCTGTGAAACCCCGGTTGAAAAGCACTGCCTTACTCATTAATTCTTACTTGGATAGTTCAAAATCCATTAGTTTGTAACTGTACTATTTGCCTCAGCTAGGAATATAGAGATTTACATGTTAAGGAATTCAGTTAGTTCAAAATATGGCTACTTTGAAACTCTAAGTGAAAATTCTGTCCAAACAATGACAAGCATATATTAACTTGTTTGTTGAAAGTGTCTCCATACTACAAAAGAACAATTCTAATCTGGTCAACATGGCATTGCTTTTACAGTAACACACAGTAGAGCATCGATTATTCAACCCTCGATTAACCGTCACCTCGGTTAACCGACTGCGTTCTAGTCGGCAAATTCAAATGTACACTAGTGATGTGGCGCTACAATATTTGGCTATATTTTGGCTACTTTAATATTATTTTTGTTAAATTTTTGCATGTTTTAGCTGGCTACACTGGCTCAACCATGAAAGGGAGGCCAGTATATAAATGGAGGCTTAATTTTTTAATTATGAGTGGTTAGGTTAAGATTAATCATATTCGTTTTGTAAACCGTGCTTAAGTTAAGCATCATCTGTTCATTTTTTATGTCCAGTCATTGAAAGACCGCTATGGATCGAGTGTCAGTTGTGTATACAAAAGGTAAATTGTTTACAAACTGAGTCTTTGTCTATTCTCTGATAAATGTACACTTTTATTTCGTCAATTATTCACGATAGCAGATGTCTTGTGTGTAAGATCCAAGTCGGATGTGCGCAAGCTAATAAATGTTCTTGTTAACTGCTTCCTCTGTGATCAATTTTTAATTACTTTATAATCTATATATATAAAAATGAATGTATGTCTGTCTGTGTGTGTGTCCTTCATGCATTACCACACCGTTTATCCGATTGCTGTGAAACTTTGGGAAGTTGTTTAATATACTCCAGCGAAGGTTTGTGGCATAGTACGATTGCCATGAAGCTTTGGAAAGTTTTTTAATTTTTTAATACACTCCTGTGAAGTACATTTATCCTACGATAGATGGCGCGCGTTTACACGAGCATTCGCGCACAGTGTGTTCGATCATTTTCAAATTGTGAAGACCATTTCCCCCCTCCAAAAATATTTCTATATATGCATTTGTGAACTGTTATTTACGATATTTGTAATAATTTTTGTTTAATCACTTTATTTCAACTATTTTTTGCTAATTATGTATTTGCTCAAACTTTGTTAAAATCTTAACTGTATCCCGAACAACAACCGAAGTTGTAAGAAGAAATTTGCGTATTTTACCGATCTAGGTATCCCCCTTTCAAAATTTTAATATCGACTGAAAATAATTTAAAAAGACAAATTACAATAAGACGGTTTATTATCCAACTATCAGAAATTTCACAACACGCCAAAGAAGAGAGGAAGAAGCAATTAAATAATTAAAATTATAAAGGATTAAAATATATATATATATATATATAAATGGGGAATATCGCGCTTCTGACAATCGCTGCGAGTGTGTGGGCTAAATTTGAAGAATCCGTGCTTCTCGCGTGGACAACTGTACGTGGCCGGCTCATGCGTCGGAAAACCTTTCGATTTATTCGTGTACACACCAGACGGAGAAACAAAAAATATCGTGTATCCACGAGCACTCCAATAAATAAATAGAATTGAAACAACACTTTGAAATGTTTTCCTGATGAAAACGAATAATAATAATAAGTTTCAATAAAAATGATGTAATGATAAAATTAAATTTTCATTTTGAGTTTGCTTGAATTTTGTTTCTTCTGAGATCGCAGCAATGCATGATGGGTAAGCTAGTTAAACATAAAAAATACTTAAAACTGAAAAAAAAACAAAAGAAATGCGTTATTTTTGAAGAAAAAGCTTCAAACTTTGTTTTCCATTGTCTTGCCTTTCTGTGAAATTTGACACTGATGATCATTGTGTTTACAGCTGGATGACCTTGAGAACAGCTGGTGTTGGATTTCCCAGGACATTCTCATAAAACTTGCAGGAGGCGAAGGGTTTATAGTAGGATAAATACTAGCTGGCTGTATATTTTTAAATATTTTTCAATGTACAGTACAGTACTGTATTTTGTGCAAAATAAAGAAATAATTTTTAACGATGCAATAGCAACAATTATTATTTTAAAAAATGTTTGTTAGGCTTAACATCGATGAAAATTCAACGCAAAGTAGATTAATAGCGATATACTAATATATTAATTACATGGGATATAATAATATACTACACTAATAATAGATTTTTTCATACTTTTCAGCTATCCGACTTTTCAATTATCCGACCAACCCCAGTCTCCATTTGAGTCAGATAACCGATGCTCTACTGTATTTTTAGCTATCACCTTACCCATGGAATACCCTTTTTTTTCTTATCTCACAATACAACTTTTTTTGGATTAAGGTTGTGCTACAAGTAGCAGATTGAGCATTTGTAAGGGTCTTTTTTCTGGACTACTTTAAAAGTAAATAGGGCTATATTTTGAGCAATTCTGCTTTACTTTTTATAAAACCAATTGGCAACCTGTGAGATTCTCACTGGACATGTGCTGTTTACCTGCAGTTTATTTATATTATTATTAAATAACAATAATAGTTTTCTGTCTATAGCTGTATTCTGTTTGCTTAATAAATTGCATCAGTTACATTGCTGAGTCTTGCACTTAACAAGTTCCTCCCTGCCCATAATGGAATGCCTGATGCAGTTGTCAAGCCCCTGGAGAAAAAACAGGGAAGGGAAAGAATTGGTGGGAAGTTTTTTTTTTGGAGGAGTTGGCACGAAAAAGTATGGTTTGTGGTTCTTGAGTGTGGAAGCCATCACTAAGTAGCTGAGTGAGAGGAAGTGAAAAATGATTATAGTGAATTATAAGACAGTGGTGCAAAGGAGTACTTTAATTGGTGAAATGAAGATCTCCAATGAAAATTCAAGTCTAAGGAGAGATGATGAGAATTCAAATTTGAACTCTGTCTTAAATATGTAAAATCTCTAAAGAAAAAAGGCTCTTTTAAGATTATTGTCAGCATCCAATTGTAATATGAAAGACACCCTTGACGCATTGTATGTCTTTCGGGATAAATTTGTTGCAAAATTAAATTATTGTCCCGTACATTTTTGTTCATTGCCTTTGTCTTAATTCACCCGAGAGCAGTGGATCAACTCCTACAAGTGTCTGGTTTATTCTGTTCACATGTTACTTTTATTGGCTCGATGCCGAAATTAATGTTTTGTTTTTCAATTTGTTCTATCCCCATTCTCGCATTGCATTTGGCATGTTGTGCAGAAATATGTGAACCTCAGATAATTTGGAGTTGCAACTTATTTCGTCCCTTTAATTTCAAACTAAGGAGATTTCCTGTTTGTAAATTTTTATCTTTATTTTTGTTTGTTAAATACAGAAGAATGATGAAAAGTTGTGATGTCATTGAAATCACATGACTTATCAAAAACCAACTTTTAATGTAAATTACTGTATTTAGTAGGATTTTAGGCAAACACATACCGCATAAGAGATTTTTTGGTGTTAATCTTGTTGTCAAGAAGAAATTTCAGCTATACAATTTTTTATAATGCAAAAAATTAGCTTATCTCAGCCAACCAATTAGATATTGCAAAAATAAAGTTTTTATTTGAAAAATATCTGTGGCAAAGATAATTTTAAGAATAGTTTTCAATATTATATAGTTTGGCTGAATCATAATAGATCAAAAACTCTTGAGATTTTTAATAAGATGTAACTTAACATCTGCATAACATGGAAACTTTAGTGTTGGAAAATCAGATAGATTACCAAAATGTACTCCTAGGAGAACCATGGCTAGAATGCTGGATACTGAGTGCTATATCTGAAAATACAACAAAAATTCATATAAAAATTTGTTATTAGAGGAGTGGTGGGAACAGCAATCTGTCTTTTTCCTATGGCTGTCTTAACTATAGCTGAAGATTAGGTGATTATAGCTGGCCTGTTTGTAGATTAATGGAGAATCTCAACTAGTGAATATGGAGAATAAGTTACACCATGAAGATTGTAACTACTCTCATATCAATCAGGGGATGGTCTGATTATGAGAGCAAGTTACCCAAGCATTATATAAGAAATATATAGCAAAAAGTTACATACAAGTGGATATTCCGTAAGCAGAAGTGGTCAACAATATCAGGTGGATAATGCAGGTTGAAAATAGAGAAACTTGGAACATCAAAAAGAGCAAGACATGGCTGTATAATAACAAGGTTATCATCCTCAAGGTGGACAAAAACAGGGCAGTTGTGTTAATGAAAAGAACCACATACACATTGAAACTAGAGGAGCATATCAGGGATACCAAATGCCAACATATAATCTACTCATCAAAAATCTTTTATTCAAACCAGCAGCTTTTATTTTTTCATGTAAATTTTCATGAACAAACATTTTCCACCTAATTATACACAGTGTTGCGCCAAAATCCAGACAAAATTCAATTTCAAATTCCCGCCATTCTATACCACCGGTAGATGTGTTTGGCATTCAAATATTTTGACACATGTACTAAATCATCATAACCTCGAAACAGTTGCAATGTTGAAACAATTACGGAGTATAACCAAAGAGCCACGATCATCAAACGCGTTTGCGCTGGGCACTTGGCGACAGAGCTCATTTGGTTCTTCAGGTACCTGAGATTGACTGTGTATGATGTCGTCACAAAGTACAATGAGTCAGAGAAGTCCAATGAAGGTTTTACAACACTGGTGAGGAAAACTCACTCAAAGGAGCGTGTTGTCAGGATGCCCGAAATTATTCAATGGTCTCAGGAGCTGATTTTTGAGGATCCAGGTCAGTCAATCTGAAAATTGTTGTTGATTGTTGGTGTGAGTGAGAAACTATGCGTAGAATTGTCAAGGAGGACCTTTGCTATAAGTCTTGCACAATTAAAGTGAGTCATTTGGTACAAAATTGGTTGTCGGACAACATCAACATGATTTGGTCGAAAGAATTCTAGCCTCCCAACAGCCCAGATTTGAATCCTTTGGACTTCCTATGTATGGAGAATAGTTGAAAGGGTCACGAACAAGTCCAGACATTCAAACCTCTCATCATCAAGAGCTGCTATTGATGCGTCATTTACTGATATGGACCATGACACATTAAAGTGTGTCTGTGCACGCTTCAAACCAAGAATGGAGGTAGTCATTCATGCAGGAAGGGGCTATATTGAGTAAATGTATTCTTTATGGCCTTACAAACAATGTGGTTAAAAAAATTTGTAAACCTTTTCGCTTTTTGCAATAAAAAATGTGTAATTTGTTTTGATTTTTGTGCCTCACCCCGTAGATCTGCTTCAGGCTTCCAATCTTTTCTATTTTGGAATTTGATGTAGAATGCTATAAATTTTAAACCTTGGAATACAGTTCAAAATCATGTTCAATGCCATTAGCATAAGTGCCTCAAATATTCCAAGTCAATGTTACATGTATTTGTGAATTTAAATATGTTTTATAAATCAACATGTCTTAAGCCCTGGTCACACTATGCGATTTCCAGCTGCGCAGGCGACTGCAACCACGACGGCTGTTCCCGTTAACTAGTAATTCCCCCTCGAAAACCGGTTCGATTGCAATTGCAACTAGAAACAAAAAGTTTGTTCTACTCGCGACGGTTGCAAACGCGCATCCAATCAACAAACGCCTTTATGCCATGTCATACAGTGACAACATTGAAAATAGTTCATCATCATGGCGGATAGTCAGAGGATTAATACTTTTACAGAATCGAGATTGATCGAGCTTATTCAGGCTCACGAATACCTGTGGGATTTTAATTCTTCGTTTTATCGAAGATTTTATGCTTTCATGTATTTTCGCCAGCTCTATTAAAATAATCGCCTTTTTTCTTTTATTCATTCCAGAAAATGAACTGCTTGCTATTTTAATAAGAAAAGTGGCTAAAATTCCGTAAATACTCTGAA